>NW_028149487.1:0-187211 GCF_964270895.1 Podarcis filfolensis
AATTGTGACCCCGGGGCTTAGGGGTTTTTTTCAAAAAAATCTTTTTCTGCCGGTTAAGTTGTCGAGGGCTGATTACTTTTCCCGTGATAAAAAGCCTTCTGTTTCGCTCGCCAAACATTTCAGGGGAGCATTTGCAACCGTTTGGCACCATTTTTGAGTGAATTGCCGAAAGTCAGATTTTTGATGAAATTGTGACCCCGGGGCTTAGGGATTTTTTTTTTTAAAAAAAATTCTGCCGGTTAAGTTGTCGAGGGCTGATTTCTTTTCCTGGGATAAAAAAGCCTTCTGTTCGACCGCCAAACCTTTCAGGGGAGCATGTGCAACCGTTTGGCACCTTTTTTTGAGTGAATTGCCGAAAGTCAGATTTTTATGAAATTGTGACCCCGGGGCTTAGGGGTTTTTTCAAAAAAAAAAATTCTGCCAGTTAAGTTGACGAGGGCTGATTTCTTTTCCTGGGATAAAAAACCTTCTGTTTCGACCGCCAAAACATTTCAGGGGAGCATTTACAACCGTTTGGCACCATTTTTGAGTGAATTCCCGAAAGTCAGATTTTTGATGAAATTGTGACCCCGGGGCTTAGGGATGTTTGAAAAAAAAAATTCTGCCGGTTATGTTGTCGAGGGCTGATTTCTTGTCCTGTGATAAAAAGCCTTCTGTTTCGACCGCCAAACGTTTCAGGGGAGCATTTGCAACCGTTTGGCACAATTTTTGAGTGAATTGCTGAAAGTCAGATTTTTGATGAAATAGTGACCCCGGAGCTTAGGGATTTTTTTTTAAAAAAAAAATTTCTGCCGGTTAAGTTGTCGAGAGCTGATTTCTTGTCCTGTGATAAAAAAACCTTCTGTTTGGACTGCCAAACATTTCAGGGGAGCATTTGCAACCATTTGGCACCAGTTTTTGAGTGAATTGCCGAAAGTCAGATTTTTGATGAAATTGTGACCCCGGGGCTTAGGGATTTTTTTCCAAAAAAATCTTTTTTCTGCCGGTTAAGTTGTCGAGGGCTGATTACTTTTACAGTGATAAATAGCCTTCTGTTTCGACCGCCAAACCTTTCAGGGGAGCATTTGCAACCGTTTGGCACCATTTTTGAGTGAATTGCTGAAAGTCAAATATTTGATGAAATAGTGACCCCGGGGCTTAGGGATTTTTTTTTTAAAAAAATTCTGCCGGTTAAGTTGTCGAGGGCTGATTTCTTTTCCTGTGATAAATAGCCTTCTGTTTCGACCGCCAAACATTTCAGGGGAGCATTTGCAACCGTTTGGCACCATTTTTGAGTGAATTGCCGAAAGTCAGATTTTTGATGAAATTGTGACCCCGGGGCTTAGGGGTTTTTTTTAAAAAATAATTCTGCCGGTTAAGTTGTCGAGGGCTGATTTCTTTTCCTGGCATAAAAAGCCTTTTGTTTTGACCGCCAAACCTTTCAGGGGAGCATTTGCAACCGTTTGGCACCTTTTTTGAGTGAATTGCCGAAAGTCAGATTTTTGATGAAATTGTGACCCCGGGGCTTAGGGGTTTTTTCAAAAAAATCTTTTTCTGCCGGTTAAGTTGTCGAGGGCTGATTACTTTTCCTGTGATAAAAAGCCTTCTGTTTCGCTCGCCAAACATTTCAGGGGAGCATTTGCAACCGTTTGGCACCATTTTTGAGTGAATTGCCGAAAGTCAGATTTTTGATGAAATTGTGACCCCGGGGCTTAGGGGTTTTTGAAAAAAAAAATTCTGCCGGTTAAGTTGTCGAGGGCTGATTTCTTTTCCTGGGATAAAAAGCCTTCTGTTCGACCGCCAAACCTTTCAGGGGAGCATGTGCAACCGTTTGGCACCTTTTTTGAGTGAATTGCCGAAAGTCAGATTTTTATGAAATTGTGACCCCGGGGCTTAGGGGTTTTTTAAAAAAAAATAATTCTGCCGGTTAAGTTGACGAGGGCTGATTTCTTTTCCTGTGATAAAAAACCTTCTGTTTCGACCGCCAAACATTTCAGGGGAGCATTTACAACCGTTTGGCACCATTTTTGAGTGAATTGCCGAAAGTCAGATTTTTGATGAAATTGTGACCCCGGGGCTTAGGGGGTTTTTCAAAAAAAAAAATTCTGCCAGTTAAGTTGACGAGGGCTGATTTCTTTTCCTGGGATAAAAAACCTTCTGTTTCGACCGCCAAACATTTCAGGGGAGCATTTACAACCGTTTGGCACCATTTTTGAGTGAATTCCCGAAAGTCAGATTTTTGATGAAATTGTAACCCCGGGGCTTAGGGGTTTTTTCAAAAAAAAAAATTCTGCCGATTAAGTTGACGAGGGCTGATTTTTTTTTCCTGGGATAAAAAGCCTTCTGTTTCGACCGCCAAACCTTTCAGGGGAGCATTTGCAACCGTTTGGCACAATTTTTGAGTGAATTGCTGAAAGTCAGATTTTTGATGAAATTATGACCCCGGGGCTTAGGGATTTTTTTTAAAAAAAAATTCTGCCGGTTATGTTGTCGAGGGCTGATTTCTTTTCTTGTGATAAAAAACCTTCTGTTTCGACCGCCAAACATTTCAGGGAGCATTTGCAACCGTTTGGCACCATTTTTGAGTGAATTCCCGAAAGTCAGATTTTTGATGAAATTGTGACCCCGGGGCTTAGGGGTTTTTGAAAAAAAAAATTCTGCCGGTTAAGTTGTCAAGGGCTGATTTCTTTTCCTGGGATAAAAAGCCTTCTGTTTCGACCGCCAAACCTTTCAGGGGAGCATGTGCAACCGTTTGGCACCTTTTTTGAGTGAATTGCCGAAAGTCAGATTTTTGATGAAATTGTGATCCCGGGGCTTAGGGGTTTTTTCAAAAAAAATAATTCTGCCGGTTAAGTTGACGAGGGCTGATTTCTTTTCCTGTGATAAAAAACCTTCTGTTTCGACCGCCAAATATTTCAGGGGAGCATTTACAACCGTTTGGCACCATTTTTGAGTAAATTGCCGAAAGTCAGATTTTTGATGAAATTGTGACCCCGGGGCTTAGGGGTTTTTTCAAAAAAAAAATTCTGCCAGTTAAGTTGACGAGGGCTGATTTCTTTTCCTGTGATAAAAAACCTTCTGTTTCGACCGCCAAACATTTCAGGGGAGCATTTGCAACCGTTTGGCACCATTTTTGAGTGAATTGCCGAAAGTCAGATTTTTGATGAAATTGTGACCCCGGGGCTTAGGGGTTTTTGAAAAAAAAAATTCTGCCGGTTAAGTTGTCGAGGGCTGATTTCTTTTCCTGTGATAAATAGCCTTCTGTTTCGACCGCCAAACATTTCAGGGGAGCATTTGCAACCGTTTGGCACCATTTTTGAGTGAATTGCTGAAAGTCAAATTTTTGATGAAATAGTGACCCCGGGGCTTAGGGATTTTTTTTAAAAAAAAAATTCTGCCGGTTAAGTTGACGAGGGCTGATTTCTTTTCCTGGGATAAAAAACCTTCTGTTTCGACCGCCAAACATTTCAGGGGAGCATTTGCAACCGTTTGGCACCATTTTTGAGTGAATTGCCGAAAGTCAGATTTTTGATGAAATTGTGACCCCGGGGCTTAGGGGTTTTTTTTAAAAAATAATTCTGCCGGTTAAGTTGTCGAGGGCTGATTTCTTTTCCTGGCATAAAAAGCCTTTTGTTTTGACCGCCAAACCTTTCAGGGGAGCATTTGCAACCGTTTGGCACCTTTTTTTGAGTGAATTGCCGAAAGTCAGATTTTTGATGAAATTGTGACCCCGGGGCTTAGGGGTTTTTTCAAAAAAATCTTTTTCTGCCGGTTAAGTTGTCGAGGGCTGATTACTTTTCCCGTGATAAAAAGCCTTCTGTTTCGCTCGCCAAACATTTCAGGGGAGCATTTGCAACCGTTTGGCACCATTTTTGAGTGAATTGCCGAAAGTCAGATTTTTGATGAAATTGTGACCCCGGGGCTTAGGGATTTTTTTTTTTAAAAAAATTCTGCCGGTTAAGTTGTCGAGGGCTGATTTCTTTTCCTGGGATAAAAAGCCTTCTGTTCGACCGCCAAACCTTTCAGGGGAGCATGTGCAACCGTTTGGCACCTTTTTTGAGTGAATTGCCGAAAGTCAGATTTTTATGAAATTGTGACCCCGGGGCTTAGGGGTTTTTTCAAAAAAAAAAATTCTGCCAGTTAAGTTGACGAGGGCTGATTTCTTTTCCTGGGATAAAAAACCTTCTGTTTCGACCGCCAAACATTTCAGGGGAGCATTTACAACCGTTTGGCACCATTTTTGAGTGAATTCCCGAAAGTCAGATTTTTGATGAAATTGTGACCCCGGGGCTTAGGGATGTTTGAAAAAAAAAATTCTGCCGGTTATGTTGTCGAGGGCTGATTTCTTGTCCTGTGATAAAAAGCCTTCTGTTTCGACCGCCAAACGTTTCAGGGGAGCATTTGCAACCGTTTGGCACAATTTTTGAGTGAATTGCTGAAAGTCAGATTTTTGATGAAATAGTGACCCCGGAGCTTAGGGATTTTTTTTTAAAAAAAAAATTTCTGCCGGTTAAGTTGTCGAGAGCTGATTTCTTGTCCTGTGATAAAAAACCTTCTGTTTCGACTGCCAAACATTTCAGGGGAGCATTTGCAACCATTTGGCACCATTTTTGAGTGAATTGCCGAAAGTCAGATTTTTGATGAAATTGTGACCCCGGGGCTTAGGGATTTTTTCCAAAAAAATCTTTTTCTGCCGGTTAAGTTGTCGAGGGCTGATTACTTTTACAGTGATAAATAGCCTTCTGTTTCGACCGCCAAACCTTTCAGGGGAGCATTTGCAACCGTTTGGCACCATTTTTGAGTGAATTGCTGAAAGTCAAATTTTTGATGAAATAGTGACCCCGGGGCTTAGGGATTTTTTTTTTTAAAAAAATTCTGCCGGTTAAGTTGTCGAGGGCTGATTTCTTTTCCTGTGATAAATAGCCTTCTGTTTCGACCGCCAAACATTTCAGGGGAGCATTTGCAACCGTTTGGCACCATTTTTGAGTGAATTGCCGAAAGTCAGATTTTTGATGAAATTGTGACCCCGGGGCTTAGGGGTTTTTTTTAAAAAATAATTCTGCCGGTTAAGTTGTCGAGGGCTGATTTCTTTTCCTGGCATAAAAAGCCTTTTGTTTTGACCGCCAAACCTTTCAGGGGAGCATTTGCAACCGTTTGGCACCTTTTTTGAGTGAATTGCCGAAAGTCAGATTTTTGATGAAATTGTGACCCCGGGGCTTAGGGGTTTTTTCAAAAAAATCTTTTTCTGCCGGTTAAGTTGTCGAGGGCTGATTACTTTTCCTGTGATAAAAAGCCTTCTGTTTCGCTCGCCAAACATTTCAGGGGAGCATTTGCAACCGTTTGGCACCATTTTTGAGTGAATTGCCGAAAGTCAGATTTTTGATGAAATTGTGACCCCGGGGCTTAGGGGTTTTTGAAAAAAAAAAATTATGCCGGTTAAGTTGTCGAGGGCTGATTTCTTTTCCTGGGATAAAAAGCCTTCTGTTCGACCGCCAAACCTTTCAGGGGAGCATGTGCAACCGTTTGGCACCTTTTTTGAGTGAATTGCCGAAAGTCAGATTTTTATGAAATTGTGACCCCGGGGCTTAGGGGTTTTTTCAAAAAAAATAATTCTGCCGGTTAAGTTGACGAGGGCTGATTTCTTTTCCTGTGATAAAAAACCTTCTGTTTCGACCGCCAAACATTTCAGGGGAGCATTTACAACCGTTTGGCACCATTTTTGAGTGAATTGCCGAAAGTCAGATTTTTGATGAAATTGTGACCCCGGGGCTTAGGGGGTTTTTCAAAAAAAAAAATTCTGCCAGTTAAGTTGACGAGGGCTGATTTCTTTTCCTGGGATAAAAAACCTTCTGTTTCGACCGCCAAACATTTCAGGGGAGCATTTACAACCGTTTGGCACCATTTTTGAGTGAATTCCCGAAAGTCAGATTTTTGATGAAATTGTAACCCCGGGGCTTAGGGGTTTTTTCAAAAAAAAAAATTCTGCCGGTTAAGTTGACGAGGGCTGATTTTTTTTCCTGGGATAAAAAGCCTTCTGTTTCGACCGCCAAACCTTTCAGGGGAGCATTTGCAACCGTTTGGCACAATTTTTGAGTGAATTGCTGAAAGTCAGATTTTTGATGAAATTGTGACCCCGGGGCTTAGGGATTTTTTTAAAAAAAAAATTCTGCCGGTTATGTTGTCGAGGGCTGATTTCTTTTCTTGTGATAAAAAACCTTCTGTTTCGACCGCCAAACATTTCAGGGAGCATTTGCAACCGTTTGGCACCATTTTTGAGTGAATTCCCGAAAGTCAGATTTTTGATGAAATTGTGACCCCGGGGCTTAGGGGTTTTTGAAAAAAAAAATTCTGCCGGTTAAGTTGTCAAGGGCTGATTTCTTTTCCTGGGATAAAAAGCCTTCTGTTTCGACCGCCAAACCTTTCAGGGGAGCATGTGCAACCGTTTGGCACCTTTTTTGAGTGAATTGCCGAAAGTCAGATTTTTGATGAAATTGTGATCCCGGGGCTTAGGGGTTTTTTCAAAAAAAATAATTCTGCCGGTTAAGTTGACGAGGGCTGATTTCTTTTCCTGTGATAAAAAACCTTCTGTTTCGACCGCCAAATATTTCAGGGGAGCATTTACAACCGTTTGGCACCATTTTTGAGTAAATTGCCGAAAGTCAGATTTTTGATGAAATTGTGACCCCGGGGCTTAGGGGTTTTTTCAAAAAAAAAATTCTGCCAGTTAAGTTGACGAGGGCTGATTTCTTTTCCTGGGATAAAAAACCTTCTGTTTCGACCGCCAAACATTTCAGGGGAGCATTTAAAACCGTTTGGCACCATTTTTGAGTGAATTCCCGAAAGTCAGATTTTTGATGAAATTGTGACCCCGGGGCTTAGGGGTTTTTTCAAAAAAAAACATTCTGCCGGTTAAGTTGACGAGGGCTGATTTCTTTTCCTGGGATAAAAAGCCTTCTGTTTCGACCGCCAAACATTTCAGGGGAGCATTTGCAACCGTTTGGCTCCATTTTTGAGTGAATTGACGAAAGTCAGATTTTTGATGAAATTGTGACCCCGGGGCTTAGGGATTTTTTCCAAAAAAATCTTTTTCTGTCGGTTAAGTTGTCGAGGGCTGATGTCAGGGAACTGTCATCTGAGACGAAGGAGGTGAAAGGGCTCATGGAGGGTGAGAGAGACCACTCAGCGGAGGAGGGGACCAGCAGGGATAGAAGTGTAGTTACAAGGGAAAGTGAGTCGGAGGGAGAGCTCAGAGATACTTCAAGCGGGAACAGTGGAGAGGTTTCAGGACCTCCCGTAGGCACACCCACTCCTCGGCGGAAACTGTCACGCCGAGAGTCCAGAAGACGTGTTTCCGTCAAGGAGCTTTTATGCTGGAAGAAGTTCCGTAAACGCCCACTGTCCGATGCAACGAGCGATTGATGGAGCCATGCTTAAGGAGCTCCATCACAGACAGAGGTTTGGGAACTTAGCCAAACTCTGAGGGATCAGGATTTTACGCACAAGCAGCTCACCATCCCATCACAGCAATCGGACAGTCCCTGAAAGCAGCTTGTGCAGAGAGGCATCATGAGCAACCCAGCTGGAGCCGGAGGAGCAGCAGGAGCTGGAGAAGGTCCGACTCTGGAAGAAAGGTGCAGAATTTTGGAACTCCAGCTAGCAATGCAAACGGCGAGGCTAGAAGAAAGGAGGGCGCAGGATGCAGAAAAGGCAAAAGGCGCTACACTAGCAAGAAAGATGCCAGGAATGGTGCAGAAGTTTGGGGGGGACCCCAGGAACTGCCAAGCCTTTAGGACAGAGATGCAGTATGCTCTTGAACTGCAGTTTAACGACTTTCCCGATGAGGCATCGCGAGTGGCGTTTGTGATTGGCCATCTCGAAGGGGGGGCGAGAGACTGGGTCCGGCCCCTGATGGCAGGGAATAGTGACATGCTGAAGGACGCGAGGAAGTTTTTCCGCGCCATGGATTTGATGTTTTCCAGCGAGATTGAACAGGGACTGGTGCGCAGACAATTGATGGCTTGCAAACAGGGGAGCCGATCGGTTCGTGAGTACTGGACTGAGTTTACAATGTTGATACATAAATTGGGGTGGGACCTATCGGCGGAACCCATTCAAATGCTCTTTGAAGAGGGGCTTTCTTCGGCGGTGAAAGACGAACTTTCCCGGGCGCCCAGGGCGGAGTCTATGGACCAGCTGACCAAATCAGCGCTGACCATTGGAGCGCGCCAGGAGGCAAGAGCCTTGGAGAAGCGGGAGGGGAAAGGAGAGCGTTGGAGGGATTTCCGCATTCCAGAGATTCCAGAACCCAGTTTCCCGCCCGGAGAGCCGATGGAAGTTGGAACAGCGCGCGCGCGCGCAGTTTCAAATCCCAGTGAAGGGAGGAAGAAGGAGGGAAAGAGCGCCAAGAAATGTTACCTCTGCCAGCAGCCAGGTCACTTTGCCAGAGTCTGCCCACAAAGAAAGGAATGGCAAGGGATGGCGGGAGCTGTTGGGGGGAAGGAGGAGGAAGTCCAGGAGCCAGTAAAAGCCAAGGCCTGTCTGCCGCTGTCAGGGCACTGCAGACAGGCCAAGGAGCAGTAAAAGTGCCCACTCCGGAACCTCCAAGACCAGCTCTAGTAATAGAGGTGCTGCTAGAGCTGGCAAACGGATACCCACTAAAGACCAAGGCGCTGTTGGACTCAGGCAGCTCCTGTAATTTTATGAGCAAGGAGTTTGCAGCTGAACACCAGATACAGACACTCCCTTTAAGCAACCCCCTGCAGGTCACCACGATCGATGGGAGGGAGCTGTTGGGGGGAGAAGTTAGCCTACAGACCGTCCCAATGGTTATGAGGGTGGCAAGGCACACTGAAAGGATAGCGTTCAATGTAGCCACCCTGGGAGGGGCGCCAGTCATTTTGGGAATGAGCTGGCTAGCGTTGCATGACCCGCTAGTGGGCTGGCATCAGAGAGTGGTCTCCTTTGGGTCAGCACATTGCTTGGAACACTGCAAAGAGGGAAAGGTGCCAGAAGGGGCAAAAGCCTCCCTAGCAGGGATGGAAGTGGCGGACAAAGGGAAGGTGCCCAAACAATACGCTGACCTGAGCAAGGTCTTCAGCGAAAGGGAAGCAGATAAACTACCACCGCATAGAGACTTTGACTGCCAAATTAACCTGGTCCCTGGGGCCCAGCTCCCCGTGGGCAAGCTGTACGCCATGTCAGACAGGGAAATGCAGGAGTTGAGGGAGTTTATTGACAAAAACCTGAAGAGAGGTTTCATCAGAGAGTCCAGAGCGGTGGGGGGCAGCCCAGTGTTTTTTGTGGACAAAAAAAACACGGATAAACCGAGATTGATCGTGGACTACCGGCGGCTAAATGCCGTGTCAGAACCAGTGACTTTCCCCATGCCCAGAATTGATGACATTTTGACCAGGGTGAGGAAGGGAAAGATATTCACGAAACTGGACCTGAGAGGAGCGTACAACCTGATACGAATAAAGAAGGGGGATGAATGGAAGACAACGATGTTCACCCCCCTAGGGGCTTTCGAATATCTCGTTATGCCCTTTGGATTACAAGCAGGCTCCGTCTGTTTTCAATCGCTCATGAACCATGTACTGGGACCTTTGCTCTACAAGAATTGCGTGGCCTTTCTCGATGACGTGCTGATATATTCAGAGAATGAGGAGCAGCATGTAAAGGATGTCAGGGAAGTGCTGAGCCAGCTGCAAGCAAACCAGTTGTGGGTGAAATTGGAGAAGTGTCAGTTCCACGCCAAGGAGGTGGAATTCCTGGGGTACCGCCTATCAGACAAGGGATTAGCCATGGATCCAGGCAAGGTACAGGCGGTGCTGGAATGGAAGACACCGAAAACGAAAAAAGATGTGCAAAGGTTCTTAGGGTTTGGGAACTTTTACCGTAAATTCATCAAGAACTTTGCCCACTTAACGGCTCCCATCACGGACTGTCTGAGCAGCAAGAAGAAATTCGTTTGGACGGCGGAGGCGGAGCACGCTTTTGAGGAATTGAAAAAGGCATTCGCTTCGGAAGAACAGCTCCTGCATGTGGATTTACAAAAACCCATGAGAGTGGAAACTGATGCCTCAGACCGCGCGGTGGGGGCGGTGCTACTTCAGCCAGGGAGCAATAAGTCGGAATGGAGACCGTGTGCCTTCTTTTCGCGTAAGCTGAACAAATCCGAGAGGAACTACACGGTATATGACCGAGAACTACTCGCCATTCACGAAGCGTTCCGGAGATGGAGACACTTACTAATTGGTGCACAGCATAAGGTACAAGTATGTACGGACCACAAGAATTTGGAGTATTGGAGAACGGCACGAGTGCTCAACCAACGACAAGTGAGATGGGCCCAGGAGTTCTCCAAATTCCATTTTGAAATCTGCTATGTGCCAGGTCCAGAAAACATCAGAGCGGACGCTCTCTCTCGCAAACCGGAATATTTGGAGGGGGAGGGAGCGCCAGAAGAGAGACATATTATCCCAGAGGACCACTGGGTGTGTGGTGCGGCCTGGGTGGGGCAAAGAGAACTGGTAGAGGGAACGGTAAATGATGAGTACGCCCAGGATAAGCTCAGAGGTTTAAGGGGAGAGGGAGAAGACCCCGGAGGTTTTGAAGAAAGAAACGGGGCATTGTATTACAAAGGGGCGCTATATATACCAGAAGGGGAATTGAGGGGGAGAGTACTCAAACAGCTGCACGACAATCCCACAGCGGGGCATTTTGGGCAACACAAGACCATGTGGTTGGTGACCAGGGAGTTTTGGTGGCCCAAGGTGAGGGAGGATGTACGGGAGTATGTGAGAAGGTGTGACCAATGCCAGAGAGCCAAAGGAGAAAGGCGGGCACCAGCGGGGTATTTAGAACCGTTACCCACACCAGAACGACCGTGGGAGGCGGTGTCGATAGATTTTATGACTGATCTGCCCAAATCCCAGGGGAAAACCGCCATACTAGTCGTAGTAGACCAGTTAACTAAGATGGGTCACTTTGTAGCTTGCTCACATGCAGTCACGGCGAAAGAGACAGCAAAATTGTTTGTAGAACATATTTTTAGGCTGCATGGCGCCCCCTTGAGGCTGGTTTCCGACAGAGGGAAACAGTTCACGTCCAGATTCTGGAGGAAGCTTATGAGCTTGTTGCACATAGAGGTCAACTTTTCGACTGCCAGGCACCCTGAGACCAATGGGCAGGCGGAGAGGGCAAACGGTATCCTTCAACAATACCTGAGGTGTTATGTCAATGACAGAGAAAACGATTGGGTCGAAAAGTTGGCACTAGCGGAATTTGCTTACAATAATGCAGAGAATGTGTCCACCGGGATGAGCCCCTTTTTGGCTAATTATGGGTGCCACCCCAGGGCGTTTCCAGGGGAAGGAGGAGAGAGATGGAGTGTTCCGGCCGCTGAACTGTTTGTAGAAGAAATGGAAGCGATCCATCGTCAACTCCAACACAACTTAGAAAGGGCCAAAGAAGAATATAAGAGGCAGGCAGACAAGAGCAGAAGGGAAGGTGAAACAATTAGGGTGGGGAGTCGGGTCTGGCTATCTACCCAAGGGTTGCCGTTCAAGGGTAGTTGCAAGAAATTGAGACCCAAAAGATTGGGACCATTTGAGGTCATCCAACAGGTCAACCCAGTGGCTTTCAGACTCCGGTTACCGAACCACATGAAACTGCACCCAGTATTCCACAGGTCATTACTGTCACCATACAGGGGGGAAGGTGAAGGGGTATCCACACGGGGGCCAGCCATAGAAGAAAGGGAAAGCCGCAACTATGTGGCGGAAATCATCGACTCCAGGTGGAAGGGTAATCAGGTGGAGTATTTGGTCGCGTGGGAAGGGGAACCGGAGTCGGAAAACACCTGGGTGAAGGCAGAGGAGGTCCATGACGAGGTCTTGATCGAAACGTTCCACCAAAGGTTCCCCAGGAAACCTCAACCAGTAGCGAGGTTCCGGAGGGAGTACTTTGGCACCACCGACGATGAGGAGGAACTGGAGGGATTCAGGGAATCGGAGTTGGAAGAGGGTACAGACTCCGAGGAGGAGGAGTACTTGGAAACCGGGAACAGCAAAAGGTGGAGGGAAGTGTTCGAAACTTCGGAAGATGAGGGAGGTTCCTTCAGGGGTTTTGCTCCCTCGCCTCCCGCAGAGGAGGGGAGGGAAGGGGGTGAAGGGGGCCCTAGAGGGGAGGTGGATGTCAGGGAATTGTCATCTGAGACGAAGGAGGTGAAAGGGCTCATGGAGGGTGAGAGAGACCACTCAGCGGAGGAGGGGACCAGCAGGGGGAGAAGTGGAGTGACAAGGGAAAGTGAGTCGGAGGGAGAGCTCAGAGATACTTCAAGCGGGAACAGTGGAGAGGTTTCAGGACCTCCCGTAGGCACACCCACTCCTCGGCGGAAACTGTCACGCCGAGAGTCCAGAAGACGTGTTTCCGTCAAGGAGCTTTTATGCTGGAAGAAGTTCCGTAAACGCCCACTGTCCGATGCAACGAGCGATTGATGGAGCCATGCTTAAGGAGCTCCATCACAGACAGAGGTTTGGGAACTTAGCCAAACTCTGAGGGATCAGGATTTTACGCACAAGCAGCTCACCATCCCATCACAGCTGATTACTTTTACAGTGATAAATAGCCTTCTGTTTCGACCGCCAAACATTTCAGGGGAGCATTTGCAACCGTTTGGCACTATTTTTTAGTGAATTGCCAAAAGTCAGATTTTTGATGAAATTGTGACCCCGGTTCTTAGGGATTTTTTCAAAAAAAAAATTCTGCCGGTTAAGTTGTCGAGGGCTGATTTCTTTTCCTGTGATAAAAAACCTTCTGTTTCGACCGCCAAACATTTCACGGGAGCATTTGCAACCGTTTGGCACCATTTTTGAGTGAATTGCCGAAAGTCAGATTTTTGATGAAATTGTGACCCCGGGGCTTAGGGATTTTTTAAAAAAAATCTTTTTCTGCTGGTTAAATTGCCGAGGGCTGATTTCTTTTCCTGGGATAAAAAACCTTCTGTTTCGACCGCCAAATATTTCAGGGGAGCATTTACAACCGTTTGGCACCATTTTTGAGTGAATTGCCGAAAGTCAGATTTTTGATGAAATTGTGACCCCGGGGCTCAGGGGTTTTTTCAAAAAAAAAATTCTGCCAGTTAAGTTGACGAGGGCTGATTTCTTTTCCTGGGATAAAAAACCTTCTGTTTCGACCGCCAAACATTTCAGGGGAGCATTTAAAACCGTTTGGCACCATTTTTGAGTGAATTCCCGAAAGTCAGATTTTTGATGAAATTGTGACCCCGGGGCTTAGGGGTTTTTTCAAAAAAAAACATTCTGCCGGTTAAGTTGACGAGGGCTGATTTCTTTTCCTGGGATAAAAAGCCTTCTGTTTCGACCGCCAAACATTTCAGGGGAGCATTTGCAACCGTCTGGCTCCATTTTTGAGTGAATTGACGAAAGTCAAATTTTTGATGAAATAGTGACCCCGGGGCTTAGGGATTTTTTTTTAAAAAAATAATTCTGCCGGTTAAGTTGACGAGGGCTGATTTCTTTTCCTGTGATAAAAAACCTTCTGTTTCGACCGCCAAACATTTCACGGGAGCATTTGCAACCGTTTGGCACCATTTTTGAGTGAATTGCCGAAAGTCAGATTTTTGATGAAATTGTGACCCCGGGGCTTAGGGATTTTTAAAAAAAAATAATTCTGCCGGTTAAGTTGACGAGGGCTGATTTCTTTTCCTGGGATAAAAAACCTTCTGTTTCGACCGCCAAACATTTCAGGGGAGCATTTACAACCGTTTGGCACCATTTTTGAGTGAATTGCCGAAAGTCAGATTTTTGATGAAATTGTGACCCCGGGGCTTAGGGGTTTTTTTCCAAAAAAAAATTCTACCAGTTAAGTTGACGAGGGCTGATTTCTTTTCCTGGGATAAAAAACCTTCTGTTTCGACCGCCAAACATTTCAGGGGAGCATTTAAAACCGTTTGGCACCATTTTTGAGTGAATTCCCGAAAGTCAGATTTTTGATGAAATTGTGACCCCGGGGCTTAGGGGTTTTTTCAAAAAAAAAAATTCTGCCGGTTAAGTTGACGAGGGCTGATTTCTTTTCCTGGGATAAAAAGCCTTCTGTTTCGACCGCCAAACCTTTCAGGGGAGCATTTGCAACCGTTTGGCACAATTTTTTAGTGAATTGCTGAAAGTCAGATTTTTGATGAAATTGTGACCCCGGGGCTTAGGGATTTTTTCAAAAAAAAAATTTCTGCCGGTTAAGTTGTCGAGGACTGATTTCTTTTCTTGTGATAAAAAACCTTCTGTTTCAACCGCCAAACATTTCAGGGGAGCATTTGCAACCGTTTGGCACCATTTTTGAGTGAATTCCCGAAAGTCAGATTTTTGATGAAATTGTGACCCCGGGGCTTAGGGATGTTTGAAAAAAAAATATTCTGCCGGTTATGTTGTCGAGGGCTGATTTCTTGTCCTGTGATAAAAAGCCTTCTGTTTCGACCGCCAAACATTTCAGGGGAGCATTTGCAACCGTTTGGCACCATTTTTGAGTGAATTGCTGAAAGTCAAATTTTTGATGAAATAGTGACCCCGGGGCTTAGGGATTTTTTTTTAAAAAAAAAATTCTGCCGGTTAAGTTGTCGAGGGCTGATTTCTTTTCCTGTGATAAATAGCCTTCTGTTTCGACCGCCAAACATTTCAGGGGAGCATTTGCAACCGTTTGGCACCTTTTTTGAGTGAATTGCCGAAAGTCAGATTTTTGATGAAATTGTGACCCCGGGGCTTAGTGGTTTTTAAAAAAAAAAAATTTCTGCCGGTTAAGTTGACGAGGGCTGATTTCTTTTCCTGTGATAAAAAACCTTCTGTTTCGACCGCCAAACATTTGAGGCGAGCATTTGCAACCGTTTGGCACCTTTTTTGAGTGAATTGCCGAAAGTCAGATTTTTGATGAAATTGTGACCCCGGGGCTTAGGGGTCTTTTTTAAAAAATAATTCTGCCGGTTAAGTTGTCGAGGGCTGATTTCTTTTCCTGGCATAAAAAGCCTTTTGTTTTGACCGCCAAACCTTTCAGGGGAGCATTTGCAACCGTTTGGCACCTTTTTTGAGTGAATTGCAGAAAGTCAGATTTTTGATGAAATTGTGACCCCGGGGCTTAGGGTTTTTTTCAAAAAAATCTTTTTCTGCCGGTTAAGTTGTCGAGGGCTGATTACTTTTCCTGTGATAAAAAGCCTTCTGTTTCGCTCGCCAAACATTTCAGGGGAGCCTTTGCAACCGTTTGGCACCATTTTTGAGTGAATTGCCGAAAGTCAGATTTTTGATGAAATTGTGACCCCGGGGCTTAGGGGTTTTTGAAAAAAAAAAATTCTGCCGGTTAAGTTGTCGAGGGCTGATTTCTTTTCCTGGGATAAAAAGCCTTCTGTTTCGACCGCCAAACCTTTCAGGGGAGCATGTGCAACCGTTTGGCACCTTTTTTGGGTGAATTGCCGAAAGTCAGATTTTTATGAAATTGTGACCCCGGGGCTTAGGGGTTTTTTCAAAAAAAAAAATTTTGCCGGTTAAGTTGACGAGGGCTGATTTCTTTTCCTGTGATAAAAAACCTTCTGTTTCGACCGCCAAACATTTCAGGGGAGCATTTACAACCGTTTGGCACCATTTTTGAGTGAATTGCCGAAATTCAGATTTTTGATGAAATTGTGACCCCGGGGCTTAGGGGTTTTTTCAAAAAAAAAAATTCTGCCAGTTAAGTTGACGAGGGCTGATTTCTTTTCCTGGGATAGAAAAACCTTCTGTTTCGACCGCCAAACATTTCAGGGGAGCATTTACAACCGTTTAGCACCATTTTTGAGTGAATTGCCGAAAGTCAGATTTTTGATGAAATTGTGACCCCGGGGCTTAGGGGTTTTTTCAAAAAAAAAAATTCTGCCGGTTAAGTTGACGAGGGCTGATTTTTTTTCCTGGGATAAAAAGCCTTCTGTTTCGACCGCCAAACCTTTCAGGGGAGCATTTGCAACCGTTTGGCACAATTTTTGAGTGAATTGCTGAAAGTCAGATTTTTGATGAAATTGTGACCCCGGGGCTTAGGGATTTTTTTAAAAAAAAAATTCTGCCGGTTATGTTGTCGAGGGCTGATTTCTTGTCCTGTGATAAAAAGCCTTCTGTTTCGACCGCCAAACATTTCAGGGGAGCATTTGCAACCGTTTGGCACCATTTTTGAGTGAATTCCCGAAAGTCAGATTTTTGATGAAATTGTGACCCCGGGGCTTAGGGATGTTTGAAAAAAAAGAATTCTGCCGGTTATGTTGTCGAGGGCTGATTTCTTGTCCTGTGATAAAAAGCCTTCTGTTTCGACCGCCAAACATTTCAGTGGAGCATTTGCAACCGTTTGGCACCATTTTTGAGTGAATTGCTGAAAGTCAAATTTTTGATGAAATAGTGACCCCGGGGCTTAGGGAGTTTTTTTTTAAAAAAATTCTGCCGGTTAAGTTGTCGAGGGCTGATTTCTTTTCCTGTGATAAATAGCCTTCTGTTTCGACCGCCAAACATTTCAGGCGAGCATTTGCAACCGTTTGGCACCTTTTTTGAGTGAATTGCCGAAAGTCAGATTTTTGATGAAATTGTGACCCCGGGGCTTAGGGGTTTTTTTTAAAAAATAATTCTGCCGGTTAAGTTGTCGAGGGCTGATTTCTTTTCCTGGCATAAAAAGCCTTTTGTTTTGACCGCCAAACCTTTCAGGGGAGCATTTGCAACCGTTTGGCACCATTTTTGAGTGAATTGCCGAAAGTCAGATTTTTGATGAAATTGTGACCCCGGGGCTTAGGGGTTTTTGAAAAAAAAAATTCTGCCGGTTAAGTTGTCGAGGGCTGATTTCTTTTCTTGGGATAAAAAGCCTTCTGTTTCGACCGCCAAACCTTTCAGGGGAGAATGTGCAACCGTTTGGCACCTTTTTTGAGTGAATTGCCGAAAGTCAGATTTTTATGAAATTGTGACCCCGGGGCTTAGGGGTTTTTTCAAAAAAATCTTTTTCTGCCGGTTAAGTTGTCGAGGGCTGATTACTTTTCCTGTGATAAAAAGCCTTCTGTTTCGCTCGCCAAACATTTCAGGGGAGCATTTGCAACCGTTTGGCACAATTTTTGAGTGAATTGCTGAAAGTCAGATTTTTGATGAAATTGTGACCCCGGGGCTTAGGGATTTTTTAAAAAAAAAAATTCTGCCGGTTATGTTGTCGAGGGCTGATTTCTTGTCCTGTGATAAAAAGCCTTCTGTTTCGACCGCCAAACATTTCAGGGGAGCATTTGCAACCGTTTGGCACCATTTTTGAGTGAATTCCCGAAAGTCAGATTTTTGATGAAATTGTGACCCCGGGGCTTAGGGATGTTTGAAAAAAAAGAATTCTGCCGGTTATGTTGTCGAGGGCTGATTTCTTGTCCTGTGATAAAAAGCCTTCTGTTTCGACCGCCAAACATTTCAGTGGAGCATTTGCAACCGTTTGGCACCATTTTTGAGTGAATTGCTGAAAGTCAAATTTTTGATGAAATAGTGACCCCGGGGCTTAGGGATTTTTTTTTTAAAAAAATTCTGCCGGTTAAGTTGTCGAGGGCTGATTTCTTTTCCTGTGATAAATAGCCTTCTGTTTCGACCGCCAAACATTTCAGGCGAGCATTTGCAACCCTTTGGCACCTTTTTTGAGTGAATTGCCGAAAGTCAGATTTTTGATGAAATTGTGACCCCGGGGCTTAGGGGTTTTTTTTAAAAAATAATTCTGCCGGTTAAGTTGTCGAGGGCTGATTTCTTTTCCTGGCATAAAAAGCCTTTTGTTTTGACCGCCAAACCTTTCAGGGGAGCATTTGCAACCGTTTGGCACCTTTTTTGAGTGAATTGCCGAAAGTCAGATTTTTGATGAAATTGTGACCCCGGGGCTTAGGGGTTTTTTCAAAAAAATCTTTTTCTGCCGGTTAAGTTGTTGAGGGCTGATTACTTTTCCTGTGACAAAAAGCCTTCTGTTTCGCTCGCCAAACATTTCAGGGGAGCATTTGCAACCGTTTGGCACCATTTTTGAGTGAATTGCCGAAAGTCAGATTTTTGATGAAATTGTGACCCCGGGGCTTAGGGGTTTTTGAAAAAAAAAATTCTGCCGGTTAAGTTGTCGAGGGCTGATTTCTTTTCCTGGGATAAAAAGCCTTCTGTTTCGACCGCCAAACCTTTCAGGGGAGCATGTGCAACCGTTTGGCACCTTTTTTGAGTGAATTGCCGAAAGTCAGATTTTTATGAAATTGTGACCCCGGGGCTTAGGGGTTTTTTCAAAAAAATCTTTTTCTGCCGGTTAAGTTGTCGAGGGCTGATTACTTTTCCTGTGATAAAAAGCCTTCTGTTTCGCTCGCCAAACATTTCAGGCGAGCATTTGCAACCGTTTGGCACAATTTTTGAGTGAATTGCTCAAAGTCAGATTTTTGATGAAATTGTGACCCCGGGGCTTAGGGATTTTTTTAAAAAAAAAATTCTGCCGGTTATGTTGTCGAGGGCTGATTTCTTGTCCTGTGATAAAAAGCCTTCTGTTTCGACCGCCAAACATTTCAGGGGAGCATTTGCAACCGTTTGGCACCATTTTTGAGTGAATTCCCGAAAGTCAGATTTTTGATGAAATTGTGACCCCGGGGCTTAGGGATGTTTGAAAAAAAAGAATTCTGCCGGTTATGTTGTCGAGGGCTGATTTCTTGTCCTGTGATAAAAAGCCTTCTGTTTCGACCGCCAAACATTTCAGTGGAGCATTTGCAACCGTTTGGCACCATTTTTGAGTGAATTGCTGAAAGTCAAATTTTTGATGAAATAGTGACCCCGGGGCTTAGGGATTTTTTTTTTAAAAAAATTCTGCCGGTTAAGTTGTCGAGGGCTGATTTCTTTTCCTGTGATAAATAGCCTTCTGTTTCGACCGCCAAACATTTCAGGCGAGCATTTGCAACCGTTTGGCACCTTTTTTGAGTGAATTGCCGAAAGTCAGATTTTTGATGAAATTGTGACCCCGGGGCTTAGGGGTTTTTTTAAAAAAATAATTCTGCCGGTTAAGTTGTCGAGGGCTGATTTCTTTTCCTGGCATAAAAAGCCTTTTGTTTTGACCGCCAAACCTTTCAGGGGAGCATTTGCAACCGTTTGGCACCTTTTTTGAGTGAATTGCCGAAAGTCAGATTTTTGATGAAATTGTGACCCCGGGGCTTAGGGGTTTTTTCAAAAAAATCTTTTTCTGCCGGTTAAGTTGTTGAGGGCTGATTACTTTTCCTGTGATAAAAAGCCTTCTGTTTCGCTCGCCAAACATTTCAGGGGAGCATTTGCAACCGTTTGGCACCATTTTTGAGTGAATTGCCGAAAGTCAGATTTTTGATGAAATTGTGACCCCGGGGCTTAGGGGTTTTTGAAAAAAAAAATTCTGCCGGTTAAGTTGTCGAGGGCTGATTTCTTTTCCTGGGATAAAAAGCCTTCTGTTTCGACCGCCAAACCTTTCAGGGGAGCATGTGCAACCGTTTGGCACCTTTTTTGAGTGAATTGCCGAAAGTCAGATTTTTATGAAATTGTGACCCCGGGGCTTAGGGGTTTTTTCAAAAAAATCTTTTTCTGCCGGTTAAGTTGTCGAGGGCTGATTACTTTTCCTGTGATAAAAAGCCTTCTGTTTCGCTCGCCAAACATTTCAGGGGAGCATTTGCAACCGTTTGGCACCATTTTTGAGTGAATTGCCGAAAGTCAGATTTTTGATGAAATTGTGACCCCGGGGCTTAGGGGTTTTTTCAAAAAAAAATAATTCATCCGGTTAAGTTGACGAGGGCTGATTTCTTTTCCTGTGATAAAAAACCTTCTGTTTCGACCGCCAAACATTTCAGGGGAGCATTTACAACCGTTTGGCACCATTTTTGAGTGAATTGCCGAAATTCAGATTTTTGATGAAATTGTGACCTCGGGGCTTAGGGGTTTTTTCAAAAAAAAAAATTCTGCCAGTTAAGTTGACGAGGGCTGATTTCTTTTCCTGGGATAAAAAACCTTCTGTTTCGACCCCCAAACATTTCAGGCGAGCATTTGCAACCGTTTGGCACCTTTTTTGAGTGAATTGCCGAAAGTCAGATTTTTGATGAAATTGTGACCCCGGGGCTTAGGGGTTTTTTTAAAAAAATAATTCTGCCGGTTAAGTTGTCGAGGGCTGATTTCTTTTCCTGGCATAAAAAGCCTTTTGTTTTGACCGCCAAACCTTTCAGGGGAGCATTTGCAACCGTTTGGCACCTTTTTTGAGTGAATTGCCGAAAGTCAGATTTTTGATGAAATTGTGACCCCGGGGCTTAGGGGTTTTTTCAAAAAAATCTTTTTCTGCCGGTTAAGTTGTTGAGGGCTGATTACTTTTCCTGTGATAAAAAGCCTTCTGTTTCGCTCGCCAAACATTTCAGGGGAGCATTTGCAACCGTTTGGCACCATTTTTGAGTGAATTGCCGAAAGTCAGATTTTAGATGAAATTGTGACCCCGGGGCTTAGGGGTTTTTGAAAAAAAAAATTCTGCCGGTTAAGTTGTCGAGGGCTGATTTCTTTTCCTGGGATAAAAAGCCTTCTGTTTCGACCGCCAAACCTTTCAGGGGAGCATGTGCAACCGTTTGGCACCTTTTTTGAGTGAATTGCCGAAAGTCAGATTTTTATGAAATTGTGACCCCGGGGCTTAGGGGTTTTTTCAAAAAAATCTTTTTCTGCCGGTTAAGTTGTCGAGGGCTGATTACTTTTCCTGTGATAAAAAGCCTTCTGTTTCGCTCGCCAAACATTTCAGGGGAGCATTTGCAACCGTTTGGCACCATTTTTGAGTGAATTGCCGAAAGTCAGATTTTTGATGAAATTGTGACCCCGGGGCTTAGGGGTTTTTGAAAAAAAAAATTCTGCCGGTTAAGTTGTCGAGGGCTGATTTCTTTTCCTGGGATAAAAAGCCTTCTGTTTCGACCGCCAAACATTTCAGGGGAGCATTTACAACCGTTTGGCACCATTTTTGAGTGAATTGCCGAAAGTCAGATTTTTGATGAAATTGTGACCCCGGGGCTTAGGGGTTTTTTCAAAAAAAAAATTCTGCCAGTTAAGTTGACGAGGGCTGATTTCTTTTCCTGGGATAAAAAACCTTCTGTTTCGACCGCCAAACATTTCAGGCGAGCATTTGCAACCGTTTGGCACCTTTTTTGAGTGAATTGCCGAAAGTCAGATTTTTGATGAAATTGTGACCCCGGGGCTTAGGGGTTTTTTAAAAAAAATAATTCTGCTGGTTAAGTTGTCGAGGGCTGATTTCTTTTCCTGGCATAAAAAGCCTTTTGTTTTGACCGCCAAACCTTTCAGGGGAGCATTTGCAACCGTTTGGCACCTTTTTTGAGTGAATTGCCGAAAGTCAGATTTTTGATGAAATTGTGACCCCGGGGCTTAGGGGTTTTTTCAAAAAAATCTTTTTCTGCCGGTTAAGTTGTCGAGGGCTGATTACTTTTCCTGTGATAACAAGCCTTCTGTTTCGCTCGCCAAACATTTCAGGGGAGCATTTGCAACCGTTTGGCCCCATTTTTGAGTGAATTCCCGAAAGTCAGATTTTTGATGAAATTGTGACCCCGGGGCTTAGGGGTTTTTGAAAAAAAAAATTCTGCCGGTTAAGTTGTCGAGGGCTGATTTCTTTTCCTGGGATAAAAAGCCTTCTGTTTCGACCGCCAAACCTTTCAGGGGAGCATTTGCAACCGTTTGGCACCTTTTTTGAGTGAATTGCCGAAAGTCAGATTTTTGATGAAATTGTGACCCCGGGGCTTAGGGGTTTTTTCAAAAAAATCTTTTTCTGCCGGTTAAGTTGTCGAGGGCTGATTACTTTTCCTGTCATAAAAAGCCTTCTGTTTCGCTCGCCAAACATTTCAGGGGAGCATTTGCAACCGTTTGGCACCATTTTTGAGTGAATTGCCGAAAGTCAGATTTTTGATGAAATTGTGACCCCGGGGCTTAGGGGTTTTTGAAAAAAAAAATTCTGCCGGTTAAGTTGTCGAGGGCTGATTTCTTTTCCTGGGATAAAAAGCCTTCTGTTTCGACCGCCAAACATTTCAGGGGAGCATTTACAACCGTTTGGCACCATTTTTGAGTGAATTGCCGAAAGTCAGATTTTTGATGAAATTGTGACCCCGGGGCTTAGGGGTTTTTTCAAAAAAAAAATTCTGCCAGTTAAGTTGACGAGGGCTGATTTCTTTTCCTGGGATAAAAAACCTTCTGTTTCGACCGCCAAACATTTCAGGGGAGCATTTACAACCGTTTGGCACCATTTTTGAGTGAATTCCCGAAAGTGAGATTTTTGATGAAATTGTGACCCCGGGGCTTAGGGGTTTTTGAAAAAAAATATTCTGCCGGTTATGTTGTCGAGGGCTGATTTCTTTTCCTGGGATAAAAAGCCTTCTGTTTCGACCGCCAAACCTTTCAGGGGAGCATGTGCAACCGTTTGGCACCTTTTTTGAGTGAATTGCCGAAAGTCAGATTTTTATGAAATTGTGACCCCGGGGCTTAGGGGTTTTTTCAAAAAAAATAATTCTGCCGGTTAAGTTGACGAGGGCTGATTTTTTTTCCTGGGATAAAAAGCCTTCTGTTTCGACCGCCAAACCTTTCAGGGGAGCATTTGCAACCGTTTGGCACAATTTTTGAGTGAATTGCTGAAAGTCAGATTTTTGATGAAATTGTGACCCCGGGGCTTAGGGATTTTTTTGAAAAAAAAATTCTGCCGGTTAAGTTGTCGAGGGCTGATTTCTTTTCCTGTGATAAATAGCCTTCTGTTTCGACAGCCAAACATTTCAGGGGAGCATTTGCAACCGTTTGGCACCATTTTTGAGTGAATTGCCGAAAGTCAGATTTTTGATGAAATTGTGACCCCGGGGCTTAGTGGTTTTTTCAAAAAAAAAAATTCTGCCGGTTAAGTTGACGAGGGCTGATTTCTTTTCCTGTGATAAAAAAC
The DNA here is from genome assembly GCF_964270895.1 of Podarcis filfolensis. Taxonomy (NCBI): domain Eukaryota; kingdom Metazoa; phylum Chordata; class Lepidosauria; order Squamata; family Lacertidae; genus Podarcis; species Podarcis filfolensis. The sequence continues at coordinate 22,942 of NW_028149487.1, forward strand.
CTTCTGTTTCGACCGCCAAACATTTCAGGCGAGCATTTGCAACCGTTTGGCACCTTTTTTGAGTGAATTGCCGAAAGTCAGATTTTTGATGAAATTGGGACCCCGGGGCTTAGGGGTTTTTTTAAAAAAATAATTCTGCCGGTTAAGTTGTCGAGGGCTGATTTCTTTTCCTGGCATAAAAAGCCTTTTGTTTTGACCGCCAAACCTTTCAGGGGAGCATTTGCAACCGTTTGGCACCTTTTTTGAGTGAATTGCCGAAAGTCAGATTTTTGATGAAATTGTGACCCCGGGGCTTAGGGGTTTTTTCAAAAATAATCTTTTTCTGCCGGTTAAGTTGTCGAGGGCTGATTATTTTTCCTGGGATAAAAAGCCTTCTGTTTCGCTCGCCAAAGATTTCAGGGGAGGATTTGCAACCGTTTGGCACCATTTTTGAGTGAATTGCCGAAAGTCAGATTTTTGATGAAATTGTGACCCCGGGGCTTAGGGGTTTTCAAAAAAAATAATTCTGCCGGTTAAGTTGATGAGGGCTGATTTCTTTTCCTGGGATAAAAACCTTCTGTTTCGACCGCCAAACCTTTCAGGGGAGCATTTGCAACCGTTTGGCACCTTTTTTGAGTGAATTGCCGAAAGTCAGATTTTTGATGAAATTGTGACCCCGGGGCTTAGGGGTTTTTTCAAAAAAATCTTTTTCTGCCGGTTAAGTTGTCGAGGGCTGATTACTTTTCGTGTGATAAAAAGCCTTCTGTTTCGCTCGCCAAACATTTCAGGGGAGCATTTGCAACCGTTTGGCACCATTTTTGAGTGAATTGCCGAAAGTCAGATTTTTGATGAAATTGTGACCCCGGGGCTTAGGGGTTTTTGAAAAAAAAAATTCTGCCGGTTAAGTTGACGAGGGCTGATTTCTTTTCCTGGGATAAAAAGCCTTCTGTTTCGACCGCCAAACATTTCAGGGGAGCATTTACAACCGTTTGGCACCATTTTTGAGTGAATTGCCGAAAGTCAGATTTTTGATGAAATTGTGACCCCGGGGCTTAGGGGTTTTTTAAAAAAAAAAAATTCTGCCAGTTAAGTTGACGAGGGCTGATTTCTTTTCCTGGGATAAAAAACCTTCTGTTTCGACCGCCAAACATTTCAGGGGAGCATTTACAACCGTTTGGCACCATTTTTGAGTGAATTCCCGAAAGTCAGATTTTTGATGAAATTGTGACCCCGGGGCTTAGGGGTTTTTGAAAAAAAATATTCTGCCGGTTATGTTGTCGAGGGCTGATTTCTTTTCCTGGGATAAAAAGCCTTCTGTTTCGACCGCCAAACCTTTCAGGGGAGCATGTGCAACCGTTTGGCACCTTTTTTGAGTGAATTGCCGAAAGTCAGATTTTTATGAAATTGTGACCCCGGGGCTTAGGGGTTTTTTCAAAAAAAATAATTCTGCCGGTTAAGTTGACGAGGGCTGATTTTTTTTCCGGGGATAAAAAGCCTTCTGTTTCGACCGCGAAACCTTTCAGGGGAGCATTTGCAACCGTTTGGCACCATTTTTGAGTGAATTGCTGAAAGTCAGATTTTTGATGAAATTGTGACCCCGGGGCATAGGGATTTTTTTTTAAAAAAAATTTCTGCCGGTTAAGTTGTCGAGAGCTGATTTCTTTTCCAGTGATAAAAAACCTTCTGTTTCGACTGCCAAACATTTCAGGGGAGCATTTGCAACTGTATGGCACCATTTTTGAGTGAATTGCCGAAAGTTAGATTTTTGATGAAATTGTAACCCCAGGGCTTACGGTTTTTTTCAAAAAAAAAATAATTCTGCCGGTTAAGTTGATGAGGGCTGATTTCTTTTCCTGTGATAAAAAACCTTCTGTTTCGACCGCCAAACATTTCAGGGGAGCATTTGCAACCGTTTGGCACCATTTTTGAGTGAATTGCCGAAAGTTAGATTTTTGATGAAATTGTGACCCCGGGGCTTAGTGGTTTTTTCAAAAAAAAAAAATTCTGCTGGTTAAGTTGACGAGGGCTGATTTCTTTTCCTGGGATAAAAAGCCTTTTGTTTCGACCGCCAAACATTTCAGGGGAGCATTTGCAACCGTTTGGCACCTTTTTTGAGTGAATTGCCGAAAGTCAGATTTTTGATGAAATTGTGACCCCGGGGCTTAGGGGTTTTTTCAAAAAAATCTTTTTCTGCCGGTTAAGTTGTCGAGGGCTGATTACTTTTCCTGTGATAAAAAGCCTTCTGTTTCGCTCGCCAAACATTTCAGGGGAGCATTTGCAACCGTTTGGCACCTTTTTTGAGTGAATTGCCGAAAGTCAGATTTTTGATGAAATTGTGACCCCGGGGCTTAGGGGTTCTTTCAAAAAAAATAATTCTGCCGGTTAAGTTGATGAGGGCTGATTTCTTTTCCTGTGATAAAAAACCTTCTGTTTCGACCGCCAAAGATGTCAGGGGAGCATTTGCAACCGTTTGGCACCATTTTTTAGTGAATTGCCGAAAGTCAGATTTTTGATGAAATTGTGACCCCGGGGCTTAGGGGTTTTTTCAAAAAAAAAAATTCTGCCGGTTAAGTTGACGAGGGCTGATTTCTTTTCCTGGGATAAAAAGCCTTCTGTTTCGACCGGCAAAGCTTTCAGGGGAGCATTTGCAACCGTTTGGCACCATTTTTGAGTGAATTCCCGAAAGTCAGATTTTTGATGAAATTGTGACCCCGGGGCTTAGGGATGTTTGAAAAAAAAATTTCTGCCGGTTATGTTGTCGAGGGCTGATTTCTTGTCCTGTGATAAAAAGCCTTCTGTTTAGACCGCCAAACATTTCAGGGGAGCATTTGCAACCGTTTGGCACCATTTTTGAGTGTATTGCTGAAAGTCAGATTTTTGACGAAATAGTGACCCCGGGGCTTCGGGATTTTTTTTTAAAAAAAATTTCTGCCGGTTAAGTTGTCGAGAGCTGATTTCTTTTCCTAGGATAAAAAGCCTTCTGTTTCGACCGCCAAACCTTTCAGGGGAGCATGTGCAACCGTTTGGCACCTTTTTTGAGTGAATTGCCGAAAGTCAGATTTTTGATGAAATTGTGACCCCGGGGCTTAGGGGTTTTTTCAAAAAAAATGATTCTGCCGGTTAAGTTGACGAGGGCTGATTTCTTTTCCTGGGATAAAAAGCCTTCTGTTTCGACCGGCAAACCTTTCAGGGGGGCATGTGCAACCGTTTGGCACCTTTTTTGAGTGAATTGCCGAAAGTCAGATTTTTGATGAAATTGTGACCCCGGGGCTTAGGGATTTTTTCAAAAAAAAAATTTCTGCCGGTTAAGTTGTCGAGGGCTGATTTCTTTTCCTGTGATAAAAAACCTTCTGTTTCGACCGCCAAACATTTCAGGGGAGCATTTGCAACCGTTTGGCACCATTTTTTAGTGAATTCCCGAAAGTCAGATTTTTGATGAAATTGTGACCCCGGGGCTTAGGGATGTTTTCAAAAAAAATTTCTGCCGGTTATGTTGTCGAGGGCTGATTTCTTGTCCTGTGATAAAAAGCCTTCTGTTTCGACTGCCAAACACTTCAGGGGAGCATTTCCAACCGTTTGGCACCATTTTTGAGTGAATTGCCGAAAGTCAGATTTTTGATGAAATTGTCACCCCGTGGCTTAGGGATTTTTTCCCAAAAAATCTTTTTCTGCCGGTTAAGTTGTCGAGGGCTGATTACTTTTACAGTGATAAATAGCCTTCTGTTTCGACCGCCAAACATTTCAGGGGAGCATTTGCAACCGTTTGGCACCATTTTTGAGTGTATTGCTGAAAGTCAGATTTTTGACGAAATAGTGACCCCGGGGCTTCGGGATTTTTTTTAAAAAAAAATTTCTGCCGGTTAAGTTGTCGAGAGCTGATTTCTTTTCCTAGGATAAAAAGCCTTCTGTTTCGACCGCCAAACCTTTCAGGGGAGCATGTGCAACCGTTTGGCACCTTTTTTGAGTGAATTGCCGAAAGTCAGATTTTTGATGAAATTGTGACCCCGGGGCTTAGGGGTTTTTTCAAAAAAAATGATTCTGCCGGTTAAGTTGACGAGGGCTGATTTCTTTTCCTGGGATAAAAAGCCTTCTGTTTCGACCGGCAAACCTTTCAGGGGAGCATGTGCAACCGTTTGGCACCTTTTTTGAGTGAATTGCCGAAAGTCAGATTTTTGATGAAATTGTGACCCCGGGGCTTAGGGATTTTTTCAAAAAAAAAATTTCTGCCGGTTAAGTTGTCGAGGGCTGATTTCTTTTCCTGTGATAAAAAACCTTCTGTTTCGACCGCCAAACATTTCAGGGGAGCATTTGCAACCGTTTGGCACCATTTTTTAGTGAATTCCCGAAAGTCAGATTTTTGATGAAATTGTGACCCCGGGGCTTAGGGATGTTTTCAAAAAAAATTGCTGCCGGTTATGTTGTCGAGGGCTGATTTCTTGTCCTGTGATAAAAAGCCTTCTGTTTCGACTGCCAAACACTTCAGGGGAGCATTTCCAACCGTTTGGCACCATTTTTGAGTGAATTGCCGAAAGTCAGATTTTTGATGAAATTGTCACCCCGTGGCTTAGGGATTTTTTCCCAAAAAATCTTTTTCTGCCGGTTAAGTTGTCGAGGGCTGATTACTTTTACAGTTATAAATAGCCTTCTGTTTCGACCGCCAAACATTTCAGGGGAGCATTTGCCACCGTTTGGCACCATTTTTGAGTGAATTGCCGAAAGTCAGATTTTTGATGAAATTGTGACCCCGGGGCTTAGGGATTTTTTGAAAAAAAAAAATTCTGCCGGTTAAGTTGTTGAGGGCTGATTTCTTTTCCTTTGATAAAAAACCTTCTATTTCGGCCGCCAAATATTTCAGGGGAGCATTTGCAACTGTATGGCACCATTTTTGAGTGAATTGCCGAAAGTTAGATTTTTGATGAAATTGTAACCCCAGGGCTTACGGTTTTTTTCAAAAAAAAATAATTCTGCCGGTTAAGTTGATGAGGGCTGATTTCTTTTCCTGTGATAAAAAACCTTCTGTTTCGACCGCCAAACATTTCAGGGGAGCATTTGCAACCGTTTGGCACCATTTTTGAGTAAATTGCCGAAAGTTAGATTTTTGATGAAATTGTGACCCCGGGGCTTAGTGGTTTTTTCAAAAAAAAAAAATTCTGCTGGTTAAGTTGACGAGGGCTGATTTCTTTTCCTGGGATAAAAAGCCTTTTGTTTCGACCGCCAAACCTTTCAGGGGAGCATTTGCAACCGTTTGGCACCTTTTTTGAGTGAATTGCCGAAAGTCAGATTTTTGATGAAATTGTGACCCCGGGGCTTAGGGGTTTTTTCAAAAAAATCTTTTTCTGCCGGTTAAGTTGTCGAGGGCTGATTACTTTTCCTGTGATAAAAAGCCTTCTGTTTCGCTCGCCAAACATTTCAGGGGAGCATTTGCAACCGTTTGGCACCATTTTTGAGTGAATTGCCGAAAGTCAGATTTTTGATGAAATTGTGACCCCGGGGCTTAGGGTTTTTTTCAAAAAAAAAAATTCTTCCGGTTAAGTTGTCGAGGGCTGATTTCTTTTCCTGTGATAAAAAGCCTTCTGTTTCGACCGCCAAACCTTTCAGGGGAGCATGTGCAACCGTTTGGCACCTTTTTTGAGTGAATTGCCGAAAGTCAGATTTTTGATGAAATTGTGACCCCGGGGCTTAGGGGTTCTTTGAAAAAAAATAATTCTGCCGGTTAAGTTGACGAGGGCTGATTTCTTTTCCTGTGATAAAAAACCTTCTGTTTCGACCGCCAAAGATGTCAGGGGAGCATTTGCAACCGTTTGGCACCATTTTTTAGTGAATTGCCGAAAGTCAGATTTTTGTTGAAATTGTGACCCCGGGGCTTAGGGGTTTTTTCAAAAAAAAAAATTCTGCCGGTTAAGTTGACGAGGGCTGATTTCTTTTCCTGGGATAAAAAGCCTTCTGTTTCGACCGGCAAAGCTTTCAGGGGAGCATTTGCAACCGTTTGGCACCATTTTTGAGTGAATTGCCGAAAGTCAGATTTTTGATGAAATTGTGACCCCGGGGCTTAGGGATTTTTTCAAAAAAAAAATTTCTGCCGGTTAAGTTGTCGAGGGCTGATTTCTTTTCCTGTGATAAAAAACCTTCTGTTTCGACCGCCAAACATTTCAGGGGAGCATTTGCAACCGTTTGGCACCATTTTTGAGTGAATTCCCGAAAGTCAGATTTTTGATGAAATTGTGACCCCGGGGCTTAGGGATGTTTGAAAAAAAAATTTCTGCCGGTTATGTTGTCGAGGGCTGATTTCTTGTCCTGTGATAAAAAGCCTTCTGTTTCGACCGCCAAACATTTCAGGGGAGCATTTGCAACCGTTTGGCACCATTTTTGAGTGTATTGCTGAAAGTCAGATTTTTGACGAAATAGTGACCCCGGGGCTTCGGGATTTTTTTTAAAAAAAAATTTCTGCCGGTTAAGTTGTCGAGAGCTGATTTCTTTTCCTAGGATAAAAAGCCTTCTGTTTCGACCGCCAAACCTTTCAGGGGAGCATGTGCAACCGTTTGGCACCTTTTTTGAGTGAATTGCCGAAAGTCAGATTTTTGATGAAATTGTGACCCCGGGGCTTAGGGGTTTTTTCAAAAAAAATAATTCTGCCAGTTAAGTTGACGAGGGCTGATTTCTTTTCCTGTGATAAAAAACCTTCTGTTTCGACCGCCAAAGATTTCAGGGGAGCATTTGCAACCGTTTGGCACCATTTTTGAGTGAATTGCCGAAAGTCAGATTTTTGATGAAATTGTGACCCCGGGGCTTAGGGATTTTTTCCAAAAAAATCTTTTTCTGCCGGTTAAGTTGTCGAGGGCTGATTACTTTTACAGTGTTAAATAGCCTTCAGTTTCGACCGCCAAACATTTCAGGGGAGCATTTGCAACCGTTTGGCACCATTTTTTAGTGAATTCCCGAAAGTCAGATTTTTGATGAAATTGTGACCCCGGGGCTTAGGGATGTTTGAAAAAAAATTTCTGCCGGTTATGTTGTCGAGGGCTGATTTCTTGTCCTGTGATAAAAAGCCTTCTGTTTCGACCGCCAAACATTTCAGGGGAGCATTTGCAACCGTTTGGCACCATTTTTGAGTGTATTGCTGAAAGTCAGATTTTTGACGAAATAGTGACCCCGGGGCTTCGGGATTTTTTTTTAAAAAAAATTTCTGCCGGTTAAGTTGTCGAGAGCTGATTTCTTTTCCTAGGATAAAAAGCCTTCTGTTTCGATCGCCAAACCTTTCAGGGGAGCATGTGCAACCGTTTGGCACCTTTTTTGAGTGAATTGCCGAAAGTCAGATTTTTGATGAAATTGTGACCCCGGGGCTTAGGGGTTTTTTCAAAAAAAATGATTCTGCCGGTTAAGTTGACGAGGGTTGATTTCTTTTCCTGGGATAAAAAGCCTTCTGTTTCGACCGGCAAACCTTTCAGGGGAGCATGTGCAACCGTTTGGCACCTTTTTTGAGTGAATTGCCGAAAGTCAGATTTTTGATGAAATTGTGACCCCGGGGCTTAGGGATTTTTTCAAAAAAAAAAATTCTGCCGGTTATGTTGTCGAGGGCTGATTTCTTGTCCTGTGATAAAAAGCCTTCTGTTTCGACCGCCAAACGTTTCAGGGGAGCATTTGCAACCGTTTGGCACCATTTTTGAGTGAATTGCTGAAAGTCAGATTTTTGATGAAATAGTGACCCCGGGGCTTAGGGATTTTTTTTTAAAAAAAAATTTCTGTCGGTTAAGTTGTCGAGAGCTGATTTCTTTTCCTGTGATAAAAAACCTTCTGTTTCGACTGCCAAACATTTCAGGGGAGCATTTGCAACCATTTGGCACCATTTTTGAGTGAATTGCCGAAAGTCAGATTTTTGATGAAATTGTGACCCCGGGGCTTAGGGATTTTTTCCCAAAAAATCTTTTTCTGCCGGTTAAGTTGTCGAGGGCTGATTACTTTTACAGTGATAAATAGCCTTCTGTTTCGACCGCCAAACATTTCAGGGGAGCATTTGCCAACGTTTGGCACCATTTTTGAGTGAATTGCCGAAAGTCAGATTTTTGATGAAATTGTGACCCCGGGGCTTAGGGATTTTTTGAAAAAAAAATTTCTGCCGGTTAAGTTGTCGAGGGGTGATTTCTTTTCCTGGGATAAAAAGCCTTCTGTTTCGACCGGCAAACCTTTCACGGGAGCATTTGCAACCGTTTGGCACCATTTTTTAATGAATTGCCGAAAGTCAGATTTTTGATGAAATTGTGACCCCGGGGCTTAGGGGTTTTTTCAAAAAAAAAATTTCTGCCGGTTAAGTTGTCGAGGGCTGATTTCTTTTCCTGTGATAAAAAACCTTCTGTTTCGAACGCCTAACATTTCAGGGGAGCATTTGCAACCGTTTGGCACCATTTTTGAGTGAATTCCCGAAAGTCAGATTTTTGATGAAATTGTGACCCCGGGGCTTAGGGATGTTTGAAAAAAAAATTTCTGCCGGTTATGTTGTCGAGGGCTGATTTCTTGTCCTGTGATAAAAAGCCTTCTGTTTCGACCGCCAAACATTTCAGGGTAGCATTTGCAACCGTTTGGCACTATTTTTTAGTGAATTGCCGAAAGTCAGATTTTTGACGAAATTGTGACCTCGGGGCTTAGGGGTTTTTTCAAAAAAAATGATTCTGCCGGTTAAGTTGACGAGGGCTGATTTCTTTTCCTGTGATAAAAAGCCTTCTGTTTCGACCGGCAAACCTTTCAGGGGACCATGTGCAACCGTTTGGCACCTTTTATGAGTGAATTGCCGAAAGTCAGATTTTTGATGAAATTGTGACCCCGGGGCTTAGGGGTTTTTTCAAAAAAAATAATTCTGCCGGTTAAGTTGACGAGGGCTGATTTCGTTTCCTGTGATAAAAAACCTTCTGTTTCGACCGCCAAAGATTTCAGGGGAGCATTTGCAACCGTTTGGCACCATTTTTGAGTGAATTGCCGAAAGTCAGATTTTTGATGAAATTGTGACCCCGGGGCTTAGGGATTTTTTCAAAAAAAATCTTTTTCTGCCGGTTAAGTTGTCGAGGGCTGATTACTTTTACAGTGTTAAGTAGCCTTCAGTTTCGACCGCCAAAGATTTCAGGGGAGCATTTGCAACCGTTTGGCACCATTTTTTAGTGAATTCCCGAAAGTCAGATTTTTGATGAAATTGTGACCCCGGGGCTTAGGGATGTTTGAAAAAAAATTTCTGCCGGTTATGTTGTCGAGGGCTGATTTCTTGTCCTGTGATAAAAAGCCTTCTTTTTCGACCGCCAAACATTTCAGGGGAGCATTTGCAACCGTTTGGCACCATTTTTGAGTGTATTGCTGAAAGTCAGATTTTTGACGAAATAGTGACCCCGGGGCTTAGGGATTTTTTTTAAAAAAAAATTTCTGCTGGTTAAGTTGTCGAGAGCTGATTTCTTTTCCTGTGATAAAAAACCTTCTGTTTCGACTGCCAAACATTTCAGGGGAGCATTTGCACCCGTTTGGCACCATTTTTGAGTGAATTGCTGAAAGTCAGATTTTTGATGAAATTGTGACCCCGGGGCTTAGGGATGTTTTAAAAAAAAAATTCTGCCGGTTATGTTGTCGAGGGCTGATTTCTTCTCCTGTGATAAAAAGCCTTCTGTTTCGACTGCCAAACATTTCAGGGGAGCATTTGCAACCGTTTGGCACCATTTTTGAGTGAATTGCTGAAAGTCAGATTTTTGATGAAATAGTGACCCCGGGGCTTAGGGATTTTTTTTAAAAAAAAATTTCTGCCGGTTAAGTTGTCGAGGGCTGATTTCTTGTCCTGTGGTAAAAAGCCTTCTGTTTCGACAGCCAAACATTTCAGGGGAGCATTTGCAACCGTTTGGCACCATTTTTGAGTGAATTGCTGAAAGTCAGATTTTTGATGAAATTGTGACCCCGGGGCTTAGTGGTTTTTTCAAAAAAAAAAATTCTGCCGGTTAAGTTGACGAGGGTTGATTTCTTTTCCTGGGATAAAAAGCCTTCTGTTTCGACCGCCAAACCCTTCAGGGGAGCATTTGCAACCGTTTGGCACCATTTTTGAGTGAATTGCCGAAAGTCAGATTTTTGATGAAATTGTGACCCCGGGGCTTAGGGATTTTTTCCAAAAAAATCTTTTTCTGCCGGTTAAGTTGTCGAGGGCTGATTACTTTTACAGTGATAAATAGCCTTCTGTTTCGACCGCCAAACATTTCAGGGGAGCATTTGCAACCGTTTGGCACTATTTTTTAGTGAATTGCAGAAAGTCAGATTTTTGATGAAATTGTGACCCCGGGGCTTAGGGATTTTTTCAAAAAAAAAATTTCTGCCGGTTAAGTTGTCGAGGGGTGATTTCTTTTCCTGGGATAAAAAGCCTTCTGTTTCGACCGGCAAACCTTTCACGGGAGCATTTGCAACCGTTTGGCACCATTTTTGAGTGAATTGCCGAAAGTCAGATTTTTGATGAAATTGTGACCCCGGGGCTTAGGGATTTTTTCAAAAAAAAAATTTCTGCCGGTTAAGTTGTCGAGGGTTGATTTCTTTTCCTGTGATAAAAAACCTTCTGTTTCGAACGCCAAACATTTCAGGGGAGCATTTGCAACCGTTTGGCACCATTTTTGAGTGAATTCCCGAAAGTCAGATTTTTGATGAAATTGTGACCCCGGGGCTTAGGGATGTTTGAAAAAAAAATTTCTGCCGGTTATGTTGTCGAGGGCTGATTTCTTGTCCTGTGATAAAAAGCCTTCTGTTTCGACCGCCAAACATTTCAGGGGAGCATTTGCAACCGTTTGGCACTATTTTTTAGTGAATTGCCGAAAGTCAGATTTTTGACGAAATTGTGACCCCGGGGCTTAGGGGTTTTTTCAAAAAAAATGATTCTGCCGGTTAAGTTGACGAGGGTTGATTTCTTTTCCTGGGATAAAAAGCCTTCTGTTTCGACCGGCAAACCTTTCAGGGGAGCATGTGCAACCGTTTGGCACCTTTTTTGAGTGAATTGCCGAAAGTCAGATTTTTGATGAAATTGTGACCCCGGGGCTTAGGGATTTTTTCAAAAAAAAAAATTCTGCCGGTTATGTTGTCGAGGGCTGATTTCTTGTCCTGTGATAAAAAGCCTTCTGTTTCGACCGCCAAACGTTTCAGGGGAGCATTTGCAACCGTTTGGCACCATTTTTGAGTGAATTGCTGAAAGTCAGATTTTTGATGAAATAGTGACCCCGGGGCTTAGGGATTTTTTTTTAAAAAAAAATTTCTGTCGGTTAAGTTGTCGAGAGCTGATTTCTTTTCCTGTGATAAAAAACCTTCTGTTTCGACTGCCAAACATTTCAGGGGAGCATTTGCAACCATTTGGCACCATTTTTGAGTGAATTGCCGAAAGTCAGATTTTTGATGAAATTGTGACCCCGGGGCTTAGGGATTTTTTCCCAAAAAATCTTTTTCTGCCGGTTAAGTTGTCGAGGGCTGATTACTTTTACAGTGATAAATAGCCTTCTGTTTCGACCGCCAAACATTTCAGGGGAGCATTTGCCACCGTTTGGCACCATTTTTGAGTGAATTGCCGAAAGTCAGATTTTTGATGAAATTGTGACCCCGGGGCTTAGGGATTTTTTGAAAAAAAAATTTCTGCCGGTTAAGTTGTCGAGGGGTGATTTCTTTTCCTGGGATAAAAAGCCTTCTGTTTCGACCGGCAAACCTTTCACGGGAGCATTTGCAACCGTTTGGCACCATTTTTTAATGAATTGCCGAAAGTCAGATTTTTGATGAAATTGTGACCCCGGGGCTTAGGGGTTTTTTCAAAAAAAAAATTTCTGCCGGTTAAGTTGTCGAGGGCTGATTTCTTTTCCTGTGATAAAAAACCTTCTGTTTCGAACGCCTAACATTTCAGGGGAGCATTTGCAACCGTTTGGCACCATTTTTGAGTGAATTCCCGAAAGTCAGATTTTTGATGAAATTGTGACCCCGGGGCTTAGGGATGTTTGAAAAAAAAATTTCTGCCGGTTATGTTGTCGAGGGCTGATTTCTTGTCCTGTGATAAAAAGCCTTCTGTTTCGACCGCCAAACATTTCAGGGGAGCATTTGCAACCGTTTGGCACTATTTTTTAGTGAATTGCCGAAAGTCAGATTTTTGATGAAATTGTGACCCCGGGGCTTAGGGGTTTTTTCAAAAAAAATAATTCTGCCGGTTAAGTTGACGAGGGCTGATTTCGTTTCCTGTGATAAAAAACCTTCTGTTTCGACCGCCAAAGATTTCAGGGGAGCATTTGCAACCGTTTGGCACCATTTTTGAGTGAATTGCCGAAAGTCAGATTTTTGATGAAATTGTGACCCCGGGGCTTAGGGATTTTTTCAAAAAAAATCTTTTTCTGCCGGTTAAGTTGTCGAGGGCTGATTACTTTTACAGTGTTAAGTAGCCTTCAGTTTCGACCGCCAAAGATTTCAGGGGAGCATTTGCAACCGTTTGGCACCATTTTTTAGTGAATTCCCGAAAGTCAGATTTTTGATGAAATTGTGACCCCGGGGCTTAGGGATGTTTGAAAAAAAATTTCTGCCGGTTATGTTGTCGAGGGCTGATTTCTTGTCCTGTGATAAAAAGCCTTCTTTTTCGACCGCCAAACATTTCAGGGGAGCATTTGCAACCGTTTGGCACCATTTTTGAGTGTATTGCTGAAAGTCAGATTTTTGACGAAATAGTGACCCCGGGGCTTAGGGATTTTTTTTAAAAAAAAATTTCTGCTGGTTAAGTTGTCGAGAGCTGATTTCTTTTCCTGTGATAAAAAACCTTCTGTTTCGACTGCCAAACATTTCAGGGGAGCATTTGCACCCGTTTGGCACCATTTTTGAGTGAATTGCTGAAAGTCAGATTTTTGATGAAATTGTGACCCCGGGGCTTAGGGATGTTTTAAAAAAAAAATTCTGCCGGTTATGTTGTCGAGGGCTGATTTCTTCTCCTGTGATAAAAAGCCTTCTGTTTCGACTGCCAAACATTTCAGGGGAGCATTTGCAACCGTTTGGCACCATTTTTGAGTGAATTGCTGAAAGTCAGATTTTTGATGAAATAGTGACCCCGGGGCTTAGGGATTTTTTTTAAAAAAAAATTTCTGCCGGTTAAGTTGTCGAGGGCTGATTTCTTGTCCTGTGGTAAAAAGCCTTCTGTTTCGACAGCCAAACATTTCAGGGGAGCATTTGCAACCGTTTGGCACCATTTTTGAGTGAATTGCTGAAAGTCAGATTTTTGATGAAATTGTGACCCCGGGGCTTAGTGGTTTTTTCAAAAAAAAAAATTCTGCCGGTTAAGTTGACGAGGGTTGATTTCTTTTCCTGGGATAAAAAGCCTTCTGTTTCGACCGCCAAACCCTTCAGGGGAGCATTTGCAACCGTTTGGCACCATTTTTGAGTGAATTGCCGAAAGTCAGATTTTTGATGAAATTGTGACCCCGGGGCTTAGGGATTTTTTCCAAAAAAATCTTTTTCTGCCGGTTAAGTTGTCGAGGGCTGATTACTTTTACAGTGATAAATAGCCTTCTGTTTCGACCGCCAAACATTTCAGGGGAGCATTTGCAACCGTTTGGCACTATTTTTTAGTGAATTGCAGAAAGTCAGATTTTTGATGAAATTGTGACCCCGGGGCTTAGGGATTTTTTCAAAAAAAAAATTTCTGCCGGTTAAGTTGTCGAGGGGTGATTTCTTTTCCTGGGATAAAAAGCCTTCTGTTTCGACCGGCAAACCTTTCACGGGAGCATTTGCAACCGTTTGGCACCATTTTTGAGTGAATTGCCGAAAGTCAGATTTTTGATGAAATTGTGACCCCGGGGCTTAGGGATTTTTTCAAAAAAAAAATTTCTGCCGGTTAAGTTGTCGAGGGTTGATTTCTTTTCCTGTGATAAAAAACCTTCTGTTTCGAACGCCAAACATTTCAGGGGAGCATTTGCAACCGTTTGGCACCATTTTTGAGTGAATTCCCGAAAGTCAGATTTTTGATGAAATTGTGACCCCGGGGCTTAGGGATGTTTGAAAAAAAAATTTCTGCCGGTTATGTTGTCGAGGGCTGATTTCTTGTCCTGTGATAAAAAGCCTTCTGTTTCGACCGCCAAACATTTCAGGGGAGCATTTGCAACCGTTTGGCACTATTTTTTAGTGAATTGCCGAAAGTCAGATTTTTGACGAAATTGTGACCTCGGGGCTTAGGGGTTTTTTCAAAAAAAATGATTCTGCCGGTTAAGTTGACGAGGGCTGATTTCTTTTCCTGGGATAAAAAGCCTTCTGTTTCGACCGGCAAACCTTTCAGGGGAGCATGTGCAACCGTTTGGCACCTTTTATGAGTGAATTGCCGAAAGTCAGATTTTTGATGAAATTGTGACCCCGGGGCTTAGGGGTTTTTTCAAAAAAAATAATTCTGCCGGTTAAGTTGACGAGGGCTGATTTCTTTTCCTGTGATAAAAAACCTTCTGTTTCGACCGCCAAAGATTTCAGGGGAGCATTTGCAACCGTTTGGCACCATTTTTGAGTGAATTGCCGAAAGTCAGATTTTTGATGAAATTGTGACCCCGGGGCTTAGGGATTTTTTCAAAAAAAATCTTTTTCTGCCGGTTAAGTTGTCGAGGGCTGATTACTTTTACAGTGTTAAATAGCCTTCAGTTTCGACCGCCAAAGATTTCAGGGGAGCATTTGCAACCGTTTGGCACCATTTTTTAGTGAATTCCCGAAAGTCAGATTTTTGATGAAATTGTGACCCCGGGGCTTAGGGATGTTTGAAAAAAAATTTCTGCCGGTTATGTTGTCGAGGGCTGATTTCTTGTCCTGTGATAAAAAGCCTTCTTTTTCGACCGCCAAACATTTCAGGGGAGCATTTGCAACCGTTTGGCACCATTTTTGAGTGTATTGCTGAAAGTCAGATTTTTGACGAAATAGTGACCCCGGGGCTTAGGGATTTTTTTTTTAAAAAAAATTTCTGCTGGTTAAGTTGTCGAGAGCTGATTTCTTTTCCTGTGATAAAAAACCTTCTGTTTCGACTGCCAAAGATGTCAGGGGAGCATTTGCAGCCGTTTGGCACCATTTTTGAGTGAATTGCTGAAAGTCAGATTTTTGATGAAATTGTGACCCCGGGGCTTAGGGATGTTTTAAAAAAAAAATTTCTGCCGGTTATGTTGTCGAGGGCTGATTTCTTCTCCTGTGATAAAAAGCCTTCTGTTTCGACTGCCAAACATTTCAGGGGAGCATTTGCAACCGTTTGGCACCATTTTTGAGTGAATTGCTGAAAGTCAGATTTTTGATGAAATTGTGACCCCGGGGCTTAGGGATTTTTTTTAAAAAAAAATTTCTGCCGGTTAAGTTGTCGAGGGCTGATTTCTTGTCCTGTGGTAAAAAGCCTTCTGTTTCGACAGCCAAACATTTCAGGGGAGCATTTGCAACCGTTTGGCACCATTTTTGAGTGAATTGCTGAAAGTCAGATTTTTGATGAAATAGTGACCCCGGGGCTTAGGGGTTTTTTCAAAAAAAAAAATTCTGCCGGTTAAGTTGATGAGGGCTGATTTCTTTTCCTGTGATAAAAAACCTTCTGTTTCGAACGCCAAACATTTCAGGGGAGCATTTGCAACCGTTTGGCACCATTTTTGAGTGAATTGCCGAAAGTTAGATTTTTGATGAAATTGTGACCCCGGGGCTTAGTGGTTTTTTCAAAAAAAAAAATTCTGCCGGTTATGTTGACGAGGGCTGATTTCTTTTCCTGTGATAAAAAACCTTCTGTTTCGACCGCCAAATATTTCAGGGGAGCATTTGCAACCGTTTGGCACCTTTTTTGAGTGAATTGCCGAAAGTCAGATTTTTGATGAAATTGTGACCCCGGGGCTTAGTGGTTTTTTAAAAAAAATAATTCTGCCGGTTAAGTTGTCGAGGGCTGATTTCTTTTCCTGGGATAAAAAGCCTTTTGTTTCGACCGCCAAACCTTTCAGGGGAGCATTTGCAACCGTTTGGCACCTTTTTTGAGTGAATTGCCGAAAGTCAGATTTTTGATGAAATTGTGACCCCGGGGCTTAGGGGTTTTTTCAAAAAAATCTTTTTCTGCCGGTTAAGTTGTCGAGGGCTGATTTCTTTTCCTGGGATAAAAAGCCTACTGTTTCGCTCGCCAAACATTTCAGGCGAGCATTTGCAACCGTTTGGCACCATTTTTGAGTGAATTGACGAAAGTCAGATTTTTGATGAAATAGTGACCCCGGGGCTTAGGGGTTTTTTCAAAAAAAAAAATTCTGCCGGTTAAGTTGACGAGGGTTGATTTCTTTTCCTGGGATAAAAAGCCTTCTGTTTCTACCGCCAAACCTTTCAGGGGAGCATTTGCAACCGTTTGGCACCATTTTTGAGTGAATTGCCGAAAGTCAGATTTTTGATGAAATTGTGACCCCGGGGCTTAGGGATTTTTTTTAAAAAAAAAATTCTGCCGGTTAAGTTGTCGAGGGCTGATTTCTTTTCCTGTGATAAAAAACCTTCTGTTTCGGCCGCCAAACATTTCAGGGGAGCATTTGCAACCGTATGGCACCATTTTTGAGTGAATTGCCGAAAGTTAGATTTTTGATGAAATTGTAACCCCAGGGCTTAGGGTTTTTTTCAAAAAAAAATAATTCTGCCGGTTAAGTTGATGAGGGCTGATTTCTTTTCCTGTGATAAAAAACCTTCTGTTTCGACCGCCAAACGTTTCAGGGGAGCATTTGCAAACGTTTGGCACCATTTTTGAGTGAATTGCTGAAAGTCAGATTTTTGATGAAATAGTGACCCCGGGGCTTAGGGATTTTTTTTTAAAAAAAAATTTCTGTCGGTTAAGTTGTCGAGAGCTGATTTCTTTTCCTGTGATAAAAAACCTTCTGTTTCGACTGCCAAACATTTCAGGGGAGCATTTGCAACCGTTTGGCACCTTTTTTGAGTGAATTGCCGAAAGTCAGATTTTTGATGAAATTGTGACCCCGGGGCTTAGGGGTTTTTTCAAAAAAATCTTTTTCTGCCGGTTAAGTTCTCGAGGGCTGATTTCTTTTCCTGGGATAAAAAGCCTACTGTTTCGCTCGCCAAACATTTCAGGGGAGCATTTGCAACCGTTTGGCACCTTTTTTGAGTGAATAGCCGAAAGTCAGATTTTTGATGAAATTGTGACCCCGGGGCTTAGGGTTTTTTTCAAAAAAAAAATTCTGCCGGTTAGGTTGACGAGGGCTGATTTCTTTTCCTGGGATAAAAAGCCTTCTGTTTCGACCGCCAAACCTTTCAGGGGAGCATTTGCAACCGTTTGGCACCATTTTTGAGTGAATTGCCGAAAGTCAGATTTTTGATGAAATTGTGACCCCGGGGCTTAGGGATTTTTTCAAAAAAAAAATTTCTGCCGGTTAAGTTGTCGAGGGCTGATTTCTTTTCCTGTGATAAAAAAACTTCTGTTTCGACCGCCAAACATTTCAGGGGAGCATTTCCAACCGTTTGGCACCATTTTTGAGTGAATTCCCGGAAAGTCAGATTTTTGATGAAATTGTGACCCCGGGGCTTAGGGATGTTTAAGAAAAAATATCTGCCGGTTATGTTGTCGAGGGCTGATTTCTTGTCCTGTGATAAAAAGCCTTCTTTTTCGACCGCCAAACCTTTCAGGGGAGTATGTGCAACCGTTTGGCACCTTTTTTGAGTGAATTGCCGAAAGTCAGATTTTTGATGAAATTGTGACCCCGGGGCTTAGGGGTTTTTTCAAAAAAAATGATTCTGCCGGTTAAGTTGACGAGGGCTGATTTCTTTTCCTGGGATAAAAAGCCTTCTGTTTCGACCGGCAAACCTTTCAGGGGAGCATGTGCAACCGTTTGGCACCTTTTATGAGTGAATTGCCGAAAGTCAGATTTTTGATGAAATTGTGACCCCGGGGCTTAGGGGTTTTTTCAAAAAAAATAATTCTGCCGGTTAAGTTGACGAGGGCTGATTTCTTTTCCTGTGATAAAAAACCTTCTGTTTCGACCGCCAAAGATTTCAGGGGAGCATTTGCAACCGTTTGGCACCATTTTTGAGTGTATTGCTGAAAGTCAGATTTTTGACGAAATTGTGACCTCGGGGCTTAGGGGTTTTTTCAAAAAAAATGATTCTGCCGGTTAAGTTGACGAGGGCTGATTTCTTTTCCTGGGATAAAAAGCCTTCTGTTTTGACCGGCAAACCTTTCAGGGGAGCATGTGCAACCGTTTGGCACCTTTTATGAGTGAATTGCCGAAAGTCAGATTTTTGATGAAATTGTGACCCCGGGGCTTAGGGGTTTTTTCAAAAAAAATAATTCTGCCGGTTAAGTTGACGAGGGCTGATTTCTTTTCCTGTGATAAAAAACCTTCTGTTTCGACCGCCAAAGATTTCAGGGGAGCATTTGCAACCGTTTGGCACCATTTTTGAGTGAATTGCCGAAAGTCAGATTTTTGATGAAATTGTGACCCCGGGGCTTAGGGATTTTTTCCAAAAAAATCTTTTTCTGCCGGTTAAGTTGTCGAGGGCTGATTACTTTTACAGTGTTAAATAGCCTTCAGTTTCGACCGCCAAACATTTCAGGGGAGCATTTGCAACCGTATGGCACCATTTTTGAGTGAATTGCCGAAAGTTAGATTTTTGATGAAATTGTAACCCCAGGGCTTAGGGTTTTTTTCAAAAAAAAATAATTCTGCCGGTTAAGTTGATGAGGGCTGATTTCTTTTCCTGTGATAAAAAACCTTCTGTTTCGACCGCCAAACGTTTCAGGGGAGCATTTGCAAACGTTTGGCACCATTTTTGAGTGAATTGCTGAAAGTCAGATTTTTGATGAAATAGTGACCCCGGGGCTTAGGGATTTTTTTTAAAAAAAAAATTTCTGTCGGTTAAGTTGTCGAGAGCTGATTTCTTTTCCTGTGATAAAAAACCTTCTGTTTCGACTGCCAAACATTTCAGGGGAGCATTTGCAACCGTTTGGCACCTTTTTTGAGTGAATTGCCGAAAGTCAGATTTTTGATGAAATTGTGACCCCGGGGCTTAGGGGTTTTTTCAAAAAAATCTTTTTCTGCCGGTTAAGTTCTCGAGGGCTGATTTCTTTTCCTGGGATAAAAAGCCTACTGTTTCGCTCGCCAAACATTTCAGGGGAGCATTTGCAACCGTTTGGCACCTTTTTTGAGTGAATTGCCGAAAGTCAGATTTTTGATGAAATTGTGACCCCGGGGCTTAGGGGTTTTTTCAAAAAAATCTTTTTCTGCCGGTTAAGTTCTCGAGGGCTGATTTCTTTTCCTGGGATAAAAAGCCTACTGTTTCGCTCGCCAAACATTTCAGGGGAGCATTTGCAACCGTTTGGCACCATTTTTGAGTGAATTGACGAAAGTCAGATTTTTGATGAAATTGTGACCCTGGGGCTTAGGGGTTTTTGAAAAAAAAAATTCTTCCGGTTAAGTTGTCGAGGGCTGATTTCTTTTCCTGGGATAAAAAGCCTTCTGTTTCGACCGCCAAACCTTTCAGGGGAGCATTTGCAACCGTTTGGCACCATTTTTGAGTGAATTGCCGAAAGTCAGATTTTTGATGAAATTGTGACCCCGGGGCTTAGGGATTTTTTCAAAAAAAAAATTTCTCCTGGTTAAGTTGTCGAGGGCTGATTTCTTTTCCTGTGATAAAAAAACTTCTGTTTCGACCGCCAAACATTTCAGGGGAGCATTTCCAACCGTTTGGCACCATTTTTGAGTGAATTCCCGGAAAGTCAGATTTTTGATGAAATTGTGACCCCGGGGCTTAGGGATGTTTAAAAAAAAATTTCTGCCGGTTATGTTGTCGAGGGCTGATTTCTTGTCCTGTGATAAAAAGCCTTCTTTTTCGACCGCCAAACCTTTCAGGGGAGTATGTGCAACCGTTTGGCACCTTTTTTGAGTGAATTGCCGAAAGTCAGATTTTTGATGAAATTGTGACCCCGGGGCTTAGGGGTTTTTTCAAAAAAAATGATTCTGCCGGTTAAGTTGACGAGGGCTGATTTCTTTTCCTGGGATAAAAAGCCTTCTGTTTCGACCGGCAAACCTTTCAGGGGAGCATGTGCAACCGTTTGGCACCTTTTATGAGTGAATTGCCGAAAGTCAGATTTTTGATGAAATTGTGACCCCGGGGCTTAGGGGTTTTTTCAAAAAAAATAATTCTGCCGGTTAAGTTGACGAGGGCTGATTTCTTTTCCTGTGATAAAAAACCTTCTGTTTCGACCGCCAAAGATTTCAGGGGAGCATTTGCAACCGTTTGGCACCATTTTTGAGTGTATTGCTGAAAGTCAGATTTTTGACGAAATTGTGACCTCGGGGCTTAGGGGTTTTTTCAAAAAAAATGATTCTGCCGGTTAAGTTGACGAGGGCTGATTTCTTTTCCTGGGATAAAAAGCCTTCTGTTTCGACCGGCAAACCTTTCAGGGGAGCATGTGCAACCGTTTGGCACCTTTTATGAGTGAATTGCCGAAAGTCAGATTTTTGATGAAATTGTGACCCCGGGGCTTAGGGGTTTTTTCAAAAAAAATAATTCTGCCGGTTAAGTTGACGAGGGCTGATTTCTTTTCCTGTGATAAAAAACCTTCTGTTTCGACCGCCAAAGATTTCAGGGGAGCATTTGCAACCGTTTGGCACCATTTTTGAGTGAATTGCCGAAAGTCAGATTTTTGATGAAATTGTGACCCCGGGGCTTAGGGATTTTTTCCAAAAAAATCTTTTTCTGCCGGTTAAGTTGTCGAGGGCTGATTACTTTTACAGTGTTAAATAGCCTTCAGTTTCGACCGCCAAACATTTCAGGGGAGCATTTGCAACCGTTTGGCACCATTTTTTAGTGAATTCCCGAAAGTCAGTTTTTTGATGAAATTGTGACCCCGGGGCTTAGGGATGTTTGAAAAAAAATTTCTGCCGGTTATGTTGTCGAGGGCTGATTTCTTGTCCTGTGATAAAAAGCCTTCTTTTTCGACCGCCAAACATTTCAGGGGAGCATTTGCAACCGTTTGGCACCATTTTTGAGTGTATTGCTGAAAGTCAGATTTTTGACGAAATAGTGACCCCGGGGCTTAGGGATTTTTTTTTAAAAAAAATTTCTGCTGGTTAAGTTGTCGAGAGCTGATTTCTTTTCCTGTGATAAAAAACCTTCTGTTTCGACTGCCAAACATTTCAGGGGAGCATTTGCACCCGTTTGGCACCATTTTTGAGTGAATTGCTGAAAGTCAGATTTTTGATGAAATTGTGACCCCGGGGCTTAGGGATGTTTTTAAAAAAAAATTCTGCCGGTTATGTTGTCGAGGGCTGATTTCTTCTCCTGTGATAAAAAGCCTTCTGTTTCGACTGCCAAACATTTCAGGGGAGCATTTGCAACCGTTTGGCACCATTTTTGAGTGAATTGCTGAAAGTCAGATTTTTGATGAAATAGTGACCCCGGGGCTTAGGGATTTTTTTTTAAAAAAAATTTCTGCCGGTTAAGTTGTCGAGGGCTGATTTCTTGTCCTGTGGTAAAAAGCCTTCTGTTTCGACAGCCAAACATTTCAGGGGAGCATTTGCAACCATTTGGCACCATTTTTGAGTGAATTGCTGAAAGTCAGATTTTTGATGAAATAGCTTAGGGGTTTTTTCAAAAAAAAAAATTCTGCCGGTTAAGTTGATGAGGGCTGATTTCTTTTCCTGTGATAAAAAACCTTCTGTTTCGACCACCTAACATTTCAGGGGAGCATTTGCAACCGTTTGGCACCATTTTTGAGTGAATTGCTGAAAGTTAGATTTTTGATGAAATTGTGACCCCGGGGCTTAGTGGTTTTTTTCAAAAAAAAAAATTCTGCCGGTTAAGTTGACGAGGGCTGATTTCTTTTCCTGTGATAAAAAACCTTCTGTTTCGACCGCCAAATATTTCAGGGGAGCATTTGCAACCGTTTGGCACCTTTTTTGAGTGAATTGCCGAAAGTCAGATTTTTGATGAAATTGTGACCCCGGGGCTTAGTGGTTTTTTTAAAAAAATAATTCTGCCGGTTAAGTTGTCGAGGGCTGATTTCTTTTCCTGGGATAAAAAGCCTTTTGTTTCGACCGCCAAACCTTTCAGGGGAGCATTTGCAACCGTTTGGCACCTTTTTTGAGTGAATTGCCGAAAGTCAGATTTTTGATGAAATTGTGACCCCGGGGCTTAGGGGTTTTTTCAAAAAAATCTTTTTCTGCCGGTTAAGTTGTCGAGGGCTGATTTCTTTTCCTGGGATAAAAAGCCTACTGTTTCGCTCGCCAAACATTTCAGGCGAGCATTTGCAACCGTTTGGCACCATTTTTGAGTGAATTGACGAAAGTCAGATTTTTGATGAAATTGTGACCCCGGGGCTTAGTGGTTTTTGAAAAAAAAAATTCTTCCGGTTAAGTTGTCGAGGGCTGATTTCTTTTCCTGGGATAAAAAGCCTGCTGTTTCGACCGCCAAACCTTTCAGGGGAGCATGTGCAACCGTTTGGCACCTTTTATGAGTGAATTGCCGAAAGTCAGATTTTTGATGAAATTGTGACCCCGGGGCTTAGGGGTTTTTTCAAAAAAAATAATTCTGCCGGTTAAGTTGACGAGGGCTGATTTATTTTCCTGTGATAAAAAACCTTCTGTTTCGACCGCCAAATATTTCAGGGGAGCATTTGCAACCGTTTGGCACCTTTTTTGAGTGAATTGCCGAAAGTCAGATTTTTGATGAAATTGTGACCCCGGGGCTTAGTGGTTTTTTTAAAAAAATAATTCTGCCGGTTAAGTTGTCGAGGGCTGATTTCTTTTCCTGGGATAAAAAGCCTTTTGTTTCGACCGCCAAACCTTTCAGGGGAGCATTTGCAACCGTTTGGCACCTTTTTTGAGTGAATTGCCGAAAGTCAGATTTTTGATGAAATTGTGACCCCGGGGCTTAGGGGTTTTTTCAAAAAAATCTTTTTCTGCCGGTTAAGTTGTCGAGGGCTGATTTCTTTTCCTGGGATAAAAAGCCTACTGTTTCGCTCGCCAAACATTTCAGGCGAGCATTTGCAACCGTTTGGCACCATTTTTGAGTGAATTGACGAAAGTCAGATTTTTGATGAAATTGTGACCCCGGGGCTTAGTGGTTTTTGAAAAAAAAAATTCTTCCGGTTAAGTTGTCGAGGGCTGATTTCTTTT
Organism: Podarcis filfolensis; assembly: GCF_964270895.1. NCBI lineage: Eukaryota > Metazoa > Chordata > Lepidosauria > Squamata > Lacertidae > Podarcis > Podarcis filfolensis. The sequence goes on from NW_028149487.1 coordinate 46,026, forward strand.
CCTGGGATAAAAAGCCTGCTGTTTCGACCGCCAAACCTTTCAGGGGAGCATGTGCAACCGTTTGGCACCTTTTTTGAGTGAATTGCCGAAAGTCAGATTTTTGATGAAATTGTGTCCCCGGGGCTTAGGGGTTTTTTTAAAAAAAAAAATTCTGCCGGTTAAGTTGACGAGGGCTGATTTCTTTTCCTGTGATAAAAAACCTTCTGTTTCGACCGCCAAAGATGTCACGGGAGCATTTGCAACCGTTTGGCACCATTTTTGAGTGAATTGCCGAAAGTCAGATTTTTGATGAAATTGTGACCCCGGGGCTTAGGGTTTTTTTCAAAAAAAAAAATTCTGCCGGTTAAGTTGACGAGGGCTGATTTCTTTTCCTGGGATAAAAAGCCTTCTGTTTCGACCGCCAAACCTTTCAGGGGAGCATGTGCAAACGTTTGGCACCTTTTTTGAGTGAATTGCCGAAAGTCAGATTTTTGATGAAATTGTGACCCCGGGGCTTAGGGGTTTTTTCAAAAAAAAAAATTCTGCCGGTTAAGTTGACTAGGGCTGATTTCTTTTCCTGTGATAAAAAACCTTCTGTTTCGACCGCCAAAGATGTCAGGGGAGCATTTGCAACCGTTTGGCACCATTTTTGAGTGAATTGCCGAAAGTCAGATTTTTGATGAAATTGTGACCCCGGGGCTTAGGGGTTTTTTCAAAAAAAAAAATTCTGCCGGTTAAGTTGACTAGGGCTGATTTCTTTTCCTGTGATAAAAAACCTTCTGTTTCGACCGCCAAAGATGTCAGGGGAGCATTTGCAACCGTTTGGCACCATTTTTGAGTGAATTGCCGAAAGTCAGATTTTTGATGAAATTGTGACCCCGGGGCTTAGGGATTCTTTCAAAAAAAAAATTTCTGCCGGTTAAGTTGTCGAGGGCTGATTTCTTTTCCTGGGATAAAAAGCCTGCTGTTTCGACCGCCAAACCTTTCAGGGGAGCATGTGCAACCGTTTGGCACCTTTTTTGAGTGAATTGCCGAAAGTCAGATTTTTGATGAAATTGTGTCCCCGGGGCTTAGGGGTTTTTTCAAAAAAAAAAATTCTGCCGGTTAAGTTGACGAGGGCTGATTTCTTTTCCTGTGATAAAAAACCTTCTGTTTCGACCGCCAAAGATGTCACGGGAGCATTTGCAACCGTTTGGCACCATTTTTGAGTGAATTGCCGAAAGTCAGATTTTTGATGAAATTGTGACCCCGGGGCTTAGGGTTTTTTTCAAAAAAAAAAATTCTGCCGGTTAAGTTGACGAGGGCTGATTTCTTTTCCTGGGATAAAAAGCCTTCTGTTTCGACCGCCAAACCTTTCAGGGGAGCATGTGCAACCGTTTGGCACCTTTTTTGAGTGAATTGCCGAAAGTCAGATTTTTGATGAAATTGTGACCCCGGGGCTTAGGGGTTTTTTCAAAAAAAAAAATTCTGCCGGTTAAGTTGACTAGGGCTGATTTCTTTTCCTGTGATAAAAAACCTTCTGTTTCGACCGCCAAAGATGTCAGGGGAGCATTTGCAACCGTTTGGCACCATTTTTGAGTGAATTGCCGAAAGTCAGATTTTTGATGAAATTGTGACCCCGGGGCTTAGGGGTTTTTTCAAAAAAAAAAATTCTGCCGGTTAAGTTGACTAGGGCTGATTTCTTTTCCTGTGATAAAAAACCTTCTGTTTCGACCGCCAAAGATGTCAGGGGAGCATTTGCAACCGTTTGGCACCATTTTTGAGTGAATTGCCGAAAGTCAGATTTTTGATGAAATTGTGACCCCGGGGCTTAGGGATTCTTTCAAAAAAAAAATTTCTGCCGGTTAAGTTGTCGAGGGCTGATTTCTTTTCCTGTGATAAAAAACCTTCTGTTTCGACCGCCAAACATTTCAGGGGAGCATGTGCAACCGTTTGGCACCTTTTTTGAGTGAATTGCTGAAAGTCAGATTTTTGATGAAATAGTGACCCCGGGGCTTAGGGATTTTTTTTTTAAAAAAAAATTCTGCCGGTTATGTTGTCGAGGGCTGATTTCTTGTCCTGTGGTAAAAAGCCTTCTGTTTCGACCGCCAAACCCTTCAGGGGAGCATTTGCAACCGTTTGGCACCATTTTTGAGTGAATTGCCGAAAGTCAGATTTTTGATGAAATTGTGACCCCGGGGCTTAGGGATTTTTTCCAAAAAAATCTTTTTCTGCCGGTTAAGTTGTCGAGGGCTGATTACTTTTACAGTGATAAATAGCCTTCTGTTTCGACCGCCAAACATTTCAGGGGAGCATTTGCAACCGTTTGGCACTATTTTTTAGTGAATTGCCGAAAGTCAGATTTTTGATGAAATTGTGACCCCGGGGCTTAGGGATTTTTTCAAAAAAAAAAATTCTGCCGGTTAAGTTGTCGAGGGCTGATTTCTTTTCCTCTGATAAAAAACCTTCTGTTTCGAACGCCAAACATTTCAGGGGAGCATTTGCAACCGTTTGGCACCATTTTTGAGTGAATTCCCGAAAGTCAGATTTTTGATGAAATTGTGACCCCGGGGCTTAGGGATGTTTGAAAAAAAAATTTCTGCCGGTTATGTTGTCGAGGGCTGATTTCTTGTCCAGTGATAAAAAGCCTTCTGTTTCGACCGCCAAACATTTCAGGGGAGCATTTGCAACCGTTTGGCACCATTTTTGAGTGTATTGCTGAAAGTCAGATTTTTGACGAAATAGTGACCCCGGGGCTTAGGGATTTTTTTTAAAAAAAAAATTCTGCCGGTTAAGTTGTCGAGAGCTGATTTCTTTTCCTAGGATAAAAAGCCTTCTGTTTCGACCGCCAAACCTTTCAGGGGAGTATGTGCAACCGTTTGGCACCTTTTTTGAGTGAATTGCCGAAAGTCAGATTTTTGATGAAATTGTGACCCCGGGGCTTAGGGGTTTTTTCAAAAAAAATGATTCTGCCGGTTAAGTTGACGAGGGCTGATTTCTTTTCCTGGGATAAAAAGCCTTCTGTTTCGACCGCCAAACATTTCAGGGGGGCATTTGCAACCGTTTGGCACCTTTTTTGAGTGAATTGCCGAAAGTCAGATTTTTGATGAAATTGTGACCCCGGGGCTTAGTGGTTTTTTTAAAAAAATAATTCTGCCGGTTAAGTTGTCGAGGGCTGATTTCTTTTCCTGGGATAAAAAGCCTTTTGTTTCGACCGCCAAACCTTTCAGGGGAGCATTTGCAACCGTTTGGCACCTTTTTTGAGTGAATTGCCGAAAGTCAGATTTTTGATGAAATTGTGACCCCGGGGCTTAGGGGTTTTTTCAAAAAAATCTTTTTCTGCCGGTTAAGTTGTCGAGGGCTGATTTCTTTTCCTGGGATAAAAAGCCTACTGTTTCGCTCGCCAAACATTTCAGGGGAGCATTTGCAACCGTTTGGCACCATTTTTGAGTGAATTGACGAAAGTCAGATTTTTGATGAAATTGTGACCCTGGGGCTTAGGGGTTTTTGAAAAAAAAAATTCTTCCGGTTAAGTTGTCGAGGGCTGATTTCTTTTCCTGGGATAAAAAGCCTTCTGTTTCGACCGCCAAACCTTTCAGGGGAGCATGTGCAACCGTTTGGCACCTTTTTTGAGTGAATTGCCGAAAGTCAGATTTTTGATGAAATTGTGACCCCGGGGCTTAGGGGTTTTTTCAAAAAAAAAAAAATCTGCCGGTTAAGTTGACAAGGGCTGATTTCTTTTCCTGTGATAAAAAACCTTCTGTTTCGACCGCCAAAGATGTCAGGGGAGCATTTGCAACCGTTTGGCCCCATTTTTGAGTGAATTCCCGAAAGTCAGATTTTTGATGAAATTGTGACCCCGGGGCTTAGGGTTTTTTTCAAAAAAAAAATTCTGCCGGTTAAGTTGACGAGGGCTGATTTCTTTTCCTGGGATAAAAAGCCTTCTGTTTCGACCGCCAAACCTTTCAGGGGAGCATTTGCAACCGTTTGGCACCATTTTTGAGTGAATTGCCGAAAGTCAGATTTTTGATGAAATTGTGACCCCGGGGCTTAGGGATTTTTTCAACAAAAAAATTTCTGCCGGTTAAGTTGTCGAGGGCTGATTTCTTTTCCTGTGATAAAAAAACTTCTGTTTCGACCGCCAAACATTTAAGGGGAGCATTTGCAACCGTTTGGCACCATTTTTGAGTGAATTCCCGGAAAGTCAGATTTTTGATGAAATTGTGACCCCGGAGCTTAGGGATGTTTAAGAAAAAATTTCTGCCGGTTATGTTGTCGAGGGCTGATTTCTTTTCCTGTGATAAAAAGCCTTCTTTTTCGACCGCCAAACATTTCAGGGGAGCATTTGCAACCGTTTGGCACCATTTTTGAGTGTATTGCTGAAAGTCAGATTTTTGACGAAATAGTGACCCCGGGGCTTAGGGATTTTTTTAAAAAAAAAATTTCTGCCGGTTAAGTTGTCGAGAGCTGATTTCTTTTCCTGTGATAAAAAAGCTTCTGTTTCAACTGCCAAACATTTCAGGGGAGCATTTGCACCCGTTTGGCACCATTTTTGAGTGAATTGCCGAAAGTCAGATTTTTGATGAAATTGTGACCCCGGGGCTTAGGGATTTTTTCAAAAAAAAAAATTCTGCCGGTTATGTTGTCGAGGGCTGATTTCTTGTCCTGTGATAAAAAGCCTTCTGTTTCGACCGCCAAACGTTTCAGGGGAGCATTTGCAAACGTTTGGCACCATTTTTGAGTGAATTGCTGAAAGTCAGATTTTTGATGAAATAGTGACCCCGGGGCTTAGGGATTTTTAAAAAAAATTTCTGTCGGTTAAGTTGTCGAGAGCTGATTTCTTTTCCTGTGATAAAAAACCTTCTGTTTCGACTGCCAAACATTTCAGGGGAGCATTTGCAACCATTTGTGACCCCGGGGCTTAGGGATTTTTTCAAAAAAAAAAATTCTGCCGGTTAAGTTGTCGAGGGGTGATTTCTTTTCCTGGGATAAAAAGCCTTCTGTTTCGACCGGCAAACCTTTCAGGGGAGCATTTGCAACCGTTTGGCACCATTTTTGAGTGAATTGCCGAAAGTCAGATTTTTGATGAAATTGTGACCCCGGGGCTTAGGGATTTTTTCAAAAAAAAAAAATTCTGCCGGTTAAGTTGTCGAGGGCTGATTTCTTTTCCTGTGATAAAAAACCTTCTGTTTCGAACGCCAAACATTTCAGGGGAGCATTTGCAACCGTTTGGCACCATTTTTGAGTGAATTCCCGAAAGTCAGATTTTTGATGAAATTGTGACCCCGGGGCTTAGGGATGTTTGAAAAAAAATTTTCTGCCGGTTATGTTGTCGAGGGCTGATTTCTTGTCCTGTGATAAAAAGCCTTCTGTTTCGACCGCCAAACATTTCAGGGGAGCATTTGCAACCGTTTGGCACCATTTTTGAGTGTATTGCTGAAAGTCAGATTTTTGACGAAATAGTGACCCCGGGGCTTAGGGATTTTTTTAAAAAAAAAAATTCTGCCGGTTAAGTTGTCGAGAGCTGATTTCTTTTCCTAGGATAAAAAGCCTTCTGTTTCGACCGCCAAACCTTTCAGGGGAGTATGTGCAACCGTTTGGCACCTTTTTTGAGTGAATTGCCGAAAGTCAGATTTTTGATGAAATTGTGACCCCGGGGCTTAGGGGTTTTTTCAAAAAAAATGATTCTGCCGGTTAAGTTGACGAGGGCTGATTTCTTTTCCTGGGATAAAAAGCCTTCTGTTTCGACCGCCAAACATTTCAGGGGAGCATTTGCAACCGTTTGGCACCTTTTTTTGAATGAATTGCCGAAAGTCAGATTTTTGATGAAATTGTGACCCCGGGGCTTAGTGGTTTTTTTAAAAAAATAATTCTGCCGGTTAAGTTGTCGAGGGCTGATTTCTTTTCCTGGGATAAAAAGCCTTTTGTTTCGACCGCCAAACCTTTCAGGGGAGCATTTGCAACCGTTTGGCACCTTTTTTGAGTGAATTGCCGAAAGTCAGATTTTTGATGAAATTGTGACCCCGGGGCTTAGGGGTTTTTTCAAAAAAATCTTTTTCTGCCGGTTAAGTTGTCGAGGGCTGATTTCTTTTCCTGGGATAAAAAGCCTACTGTTTCGCTCGCCAAACATTTCAGGGGAGCATTTGCAACCGTTTGGCACCATTTTTGAGTGAATTGACGAAAGTCAGATTTTTGATGAAATTGTGACCCTGGGGCTTAGGGGTTTTTGAAAAAAAAAATTCTTCCGGTTAAGTTGTCGAGGGCTGATTTCTTTTCCTGGGATAAAAAGCCTTCTGTTTCGACCGCCAAACCTTTCAGGGGAGCATGTGCAACCGTTTGGCACCTTTTTTGAGTGAATTGCCGAAAGTCAGATTTTTGATGAAATTGTGACCCCGGGGCTTAGGGGTTTTTTCAAAAAAAAAAAAATCTGCCGGTTAAGTTGACAAGGGCTGATTTCTTTTCCTGTGATAAAAAACCTTCTGTTTCGACCGCCAAAGATGTCAGGGGAGCATTTGCAACCGTTTGGCCCCATTTTTGAGTGAATTCCCGAAAGTCAGATTTTTGATGAAATTGTGACCCCGGGGCTTAGGGTTTTTTTCAAAAAAAAAATTCTGCCGGTTAAGTTGACGAGGGCTGATTTCTTTTCCTGGGATAAAAAGCCTTCTGTTTCGACCGCCAAACCTTTCAGGGGAGCATTTGCAACCGTTTGGCACCATTTTTGAGTGAATTGCCGAAAGTCAGATTTTTGATGAAATTGTGACCCCGGGGCTTAGGGATTTTTTCAACAAAAAAATTTCTGCCGGTTAAGTTGTCGAGGGCTGATTTCTTTTCCTGTGATAAAAAAACTTCTGTTTCGACCGCCAAACATTTAAGGGGAGCATTTGCAACCGTTTGGCACCATTTTTGAGTGAATTCCCGGAAAGTCAGATTTTTGATGAAATTGTGACCCCGGAGCTTAGGGATGTTTAAGAAAAAATTTCTGCCGGTTATGTTGTCGAGGGCTGATTTCTTGTCCTGTGATAAAAAGCCTTCTGTTTCGACCGCCAAACATTTCAGGGGAGCATTTGCAACCATTTGTGACCCCGGGGCTTAGGGATTTTTTCAAAAAAAAAATTTCTGCCGGTTAAGCTGTCGAGCGGTGATTTCTTTTCCTGGGATAAAAAGCCTTCTGTTTCGACCGGCAAACCTTTCAGGGGAGCATTTGCAACCGTTTGGCACCATTTTTGAGTGAATTGCCGAAAGTCAGATTTTTGATGAAATTGTGACCCCGGGGCTTAGGGATTTTTTCAAAAAAAAAAAATTCTGCCGGTTAAGTTGTCGAGGGCTGATTTCTTTTCCTGTGATAAAAAACCTTCTGTTTCGAACGCCAAACATTTCAGGGGAGCATTTGCAACCGTTTGGCACCATTTTTGAGTGAATTCCCGAAAGTCAGATTTTTGATGAAATTGTGACCCCGGGGCTTAGGGATGTTTGAAAAAAAATTTTCTGCCGGTTATGTTGTCGAGGGCTGATTTCTTGTCCTGTGATAAAAAGCCTTCTGTTTCGACCGCCAAACATTTCAGGGGAGCATTTGCAACCGTTTGGCACCATTTTTGAGTGTTTTGCTGAAAGTCAGATTTTTGACGAAATAGTGACCCCGGGGCTTAGGGATTTTTTAAAAAAAAAAAATTCTGCCGGTTAAGTTGTCGAGAGCTGATTTCTTTTCCTAGGATAAAAAGCCTTCTGTTTCGACCGCCAAACCTTTCAGGGGAGTATGTGCAACCGTTTGGCACCTTTTTTGAGTGAATTGCCGAAAGTCAGATTTTTGATGAAATTGTGACCCCGGGGCTTAGGGGTTTTTTCAAAAAAAATGATTCTGCCGGTTAAGTTGACGAGGGCTGATTTCTTTTCCTGGGATAAAAAGCCTTCTGTTTCGACCGGCAAACCTTTCAGGGGAGCATGTGCAACCGTTTGGCACCTTTTATGAGTGAATTGCCGAAAGTCAGATTTTTGATGAAATTGTGACCCCGGGGCTTAGGGGTTTTTTCAAAAAAAATAATTCTGCCGGTTAAGTTGACGAGGGCTGATTTCTTTTCCTGTGATAAAAAACCTTCTGTTTCGACCGCCAAAGATTTCAGGGGAGCATTTGCAACCGTTTGGCACCATTTATGAGTGAATTGCCGAAAGTCAGATTTTTGATGAAATTGTGACCCCGGGGCTTAGGGATTTTTTCCAAAAAAATCTTTTTCTGCCGGTTAAGTTGTCGAGGGCTGATTACTTTTACAGTGTTAAATAGCCTTTAGTTTCGACCGCCAAACATTTCAGGGGAGCATTTGCAACCGTTTGGCACCTTTTTTGAGTGAATTGCCGAAAGTCAGATTTTTGATGAAATTGTGACCCCGGGGCTTAGTGGTTTTTTTAAAAAAATAATTCTGCCGGTTAAGTTGTCGAGGGCTGATTTCTTTTCCTGGGATAAAAAGCCTTTTGTTTCGACCGCCAAACCTTTCAGGGGAGCATTTGCAACCGTTTGGCACCTTTTTTGAGTGAATTGCCGAAAGTCAGATTTTTGATGAAATTGTGACCCCGGGGCTTAGGGGTTTTTTCAAAAAAATCTTTTTCTGCCGGTTAAGTTGTCGAGGGCTGATTTCTTTTCCTGGGATAAAAAGCCTACTGTTTCGCTCGCCAAACATTTCAGGGGAGCATTTGCAACCGTTTGGCACCATTTTTGAGTGAATTGACGAAAGTCAGATTTTTGATGAAATTGTGACCCTGCGGCTTAGGGGTTTTTGAAAAAAAAAATTCTTCCGGTTAAGTTGTCGAGGGCTGATTTCTTTTCCTGGGATAAAAAGCCTTCTGTTTCGACCGCCAAACCTTTCAGGGGAGCATGTGCAACCGTTTGGCACCTTTTTTGAGTGAATTGCCGAAAGTCAGATTTTTGATGAAATTGTGACCCCGGGGCTTAGGGGTTTTTTCAAAAAAAAAAAAATCTGCCGGTTAAGTTGACAAGGGCTGATTTCTTTTCCTGTGATAAAAAACCTTCTGTTTCAACCGCCAAAGATGTCAGGGGAGCATTTGCAACCGTTTGGCCCCATTTTTGAGTGAATTCCCGAAAGTCAGATTTTTGATGAAATTGTGACCCCGGGGCTTAGGGTTTTTTTCAAAAAAAAAATTCTGCCGGTTAAGTTGACGAGGGCTGATTTCTTTTCCTGGGATAAAAAGCCTTCTGTTTCGACCGCCAAACCTTTCAGGGGAGCATTTGCAACCGTTTGGCACCATTTTTGAGTGAATTCCCGGAAAGTCAGATTTTTGATGAAATTGTGACCCCGGAGCTTAGGGATGTTTAAGAAAAAATTTCTGCCGGTTATGTTGTCGAGGGCTGATTTCTTTTCCTGTGATAAAAAGCCTTCTTTTTCGACCGCCAAACATTTCAGGGGAGCATTTGCAACCGTTTGGCACCATTTTTGAGTGTATTGCTGAAAGTCAGATTTTTGACGAAATAGTGACCCCGGGGCTTAGGGATTTTTTTAAAAAAAAAATTTCTGCCGGTTAAGTTGTCGAGAGCTGATTTCTTTTCCTGTGATAAAAAAGCTTCTGTTTCAACTGCCAAACATTTCAGGGGAGCATTTGCACCCGTTTGGCACCATTTTTGAGTGAATTGCCGAAAGTCAGATTTTTGATGAAATTGTGACCCCGGGGCTTAGGGATTTTTTCAAAAAAAAAAATTCTGCCGGTTATGTTGTCGAGGGCTGATTTCTTGTCCTGTGATAAAAAGCCTTCTGTTTCGACCGCCAAACGTTTCAGGGGAGCATTTGCAAACGTTTGGCACCATTTTTGAGTGAATTGCTGAAAGTCAGATTTTTGATGAAATAGTGACCCCGGGGCTTAGGGATTTTTAAAAAAAATTTCTGTCGGTTAAGTTGTCGAGAGCTGATTTCTTTTCCTGTGATAAAAAACCTTCTGTTTCGACTGCCAAACATTTCAGGGGAGCATTTGCAACCATTTGTGACCCCGGGGCTTAGGGATTTTTTCAAAAAAAAAATTTCTGCCGGTTAAGTTGTCGAGGGGTGATTTCTTTTCCTGGGATAAAAAGCCTTCTGTTTCGACCGGCAAACCTTTCAGGGGAGCATTTGCAACCGTTTGGCACCATTTTTGAGTGAATTGCCGAAAGTCAGATTTTTGATGAAATTGTGACCCCGGGGCTTAGGGATTTTTTCAAAAAAAAAAAATTCTGCCGGTTAAGTTGTCGAGGGCTGATTTCTTTTCCTGTGATAAAAAACCTTCTGTTTCGAACGCCAAACATTTCAGGGGAGCATTTGCAACCGTTTGGCACCATTTTTGAGTGAATTCCCGAAAGTCAGATTTTTGATGAAATTGTGACCCCGGGGCTTAGGGATGTTTGAAAAAAAATTTTCTGCCGGTTATGTTGTCGAGGGCTGATTTCTTGTCCTGTGATAAAAAGCCTTCTGTTTCGACCGCCAAACATTTCAGGGGAGCATTTGCAACCGTTTGGCACCATTTTTGAGTGTATTGCTGAAAGTAAGATTTTTGACGAAATAGTGACCCCGGGGCTTAGGGATTTTTTTTAAAAAAAAAATTCTGCCGGTTAAGTTGTCGAGAGCTGATTTCTTTTCCTAGGATAAAAAGCCTTCTGTTTCGACCGCCAAACCTTTCAGGGGAGTATGTGCAACCGTTTGGCACCTTTTTTGAGTGAATTGCCGAAAGTCAGATTTTTGATGAAATTGTGACCCCGGGGCTTAGGGGTTTTTTCAAAAAAAATGATTCTGCCGGTTAAGTTGACGAGGGCTGATTTCTTTTCCTGGGATAAAAAGCCTTCTGTTTCGACCGGCAAACCTTTCAGGGGAGCATGTGCAACCGTTTGGCACCTTTTATGAGTGAATTGCCGAAAGTCAGATTTTTGATGAAATTGTGACCCCGGGGCTTAGGGGTTTTTTCAAAAAAAATAATTCTGCCGGTTAAGTTGACGAGGGCTGATTTCTTTTCCTGTGATAAAAAACCTTCTGTTTCGACCGCCAAAGATTTCAGGGGAGCATTTGCAACCGTTTGGCACCATTTATGAGTGAATTGCCGAAAGTCAGATTTTTGATGAAATTGTGACCCCGGGGCTTAGGGATTTTTTCCAAAAAAATCTTTTTCTGCCGGTTAAGTTGTCGAGGGCTGATTACTTTTACAGTGTTAAATAGCCTTTAGTTTCGACCGCCAAACATTTCAGGGGAGCATTTGCAACCGTTTGGCACCTTTTTTGAGTGAATTGCCGAAAGTCAGATTTTTGATGAAATTGTGACCCCGGGGCTTAGTGGTTTTTTTAAAAAAATAATTCTGCCGGTTAAGTTGTCGAGGGCTGATTTCTTTTCCTGGGATAAAAAGCCTTTTGTTTCGACCGCCAAACCTTTCAGGGGAGCATTTGCAACCGTTTGGCACCTTTTTTGAGTGAATTGCCGAAAGTCAGATTTTTGATGAAATTGTGACCCCGGGGCTTAGGGGTTTTTTCAAAAAAATCTTTTTCTGCCGGTTAAGTTGTCGAGGGCTGATTTCTTTTCCTGGGATAAAAAGCCTACTGTTTCGCTCGCCAAACATTTCAGGGGAGCATTTGCAACCGTTTGGCACCATTTTTGAGTGAATTGACGAAAGTCAGATTTTTGATGAAATTGTGACCCTGCGGCTTAGGGGTTTTTGAAAAAAAAAATTCTTCCGGTTAAGTTGTCGAGGGCTGATTTCTTTTCCTGGGATAAAAAGCCTTCTGTTTCGACCGCCAAACCTTTCAGGGGAGCATGTGGACCGGTTGGCACCTTTTTTGAGTGAATTGCCGAAAGTCAGATTTTTGATGAAATTGTGACCCCGGGGCTTAGGGGTTTTTTCAAAAAAAAAAAAATCTGCCGGTTAAGTTGACAAGGGCTGATTTCTTTTCCTGTGATAAAAAACCTTCTGTTTCAACCGCCAAAGATGTCAGGGGAGCATTTGCAACCGTTTGGCCCCATTTTTGAGTGAATTCCCGAAAGTCAGATTTTTGATGAAATTGTGACCCCGGGGCTTAGGGTTTTTTTCAAAAAAAAAATTCTGCCGGTTAAGTTGACGAGGGCTGATTTCTTTTCCTGGGATAAAAAGCCTTCTGTTTCGACCGCCAAACCTTTCAGGGGAGCATTTGCAACCGTTTGGCACCATTTTTGAGTGAATTGCCGAAAGTCAGATTTTTGATGAAATTGTGACCCCGGGGCTTAGGGATTTTTTCAACAAAAAAATTTCTGCCGGTTAAGTTGTCGAGGGCTGATTTCTTTTCCTGTGATAAAAAAACTTCTGTTTCGACCGCCAAACATTTAAGGGGAGCATTTGCAACCGTTTGGCACCATTTTTGAGTGAATTCCCGGAAAGTCAGATTTTTGATGAAATTGTGACCCCGGAGCTTAGGGATGTTTAAGAAAAAATTTCTGCCGGTTATGTTGTCGAGGGCTGATTTCTTTTCCTGTGATAAAAAGCCTTCTTTTTCGACCGCCAAACATTTCAGGGGAGCATTTGCAACCGTTTGGCACCATTTTTGAGTGTATTGCTGAAAGTCAGATTTTTGACGAAATAGTGACCCCGGGGCTTAGGGATTTTTTTAAAAAAAAAATTTCTGCCGGTTAAGTTGTCGAGAGCTGATTTCTTTTCCTGTGATAAAAAAGCTTCTGTTTCAACTGCCAAACATTTCAGGGGAGCATTTGCACCCGTTTGGCACCATTTTTGAGTGAATTGCCGAAAGTCAGATTTTTGATGAAATTGTGACCCCGGGGCTTAGGGATTTTTTCAAAAAAAAAAATTCTGCCGGTTATGTTGTCGAGGGCTGATTTCTTGTCCTGTGATAAAAAGCCTTCTGTTTCGACCGCCAAACGTTTCAGGGGAGCATTTGCAAACGTTTGGCACCATTTTTGAGTGAATTGCTGAAAGTCAGATTTTTGATGAAATAGTGACCCCGGGGCTTAGGGATTTTTTAAAAAAATTTCTGTCGGTTAAGTTGTCGAGAGCTGATTTCTTTTCCTGTGATAAAAAACCTTCTGTTTCGACTGCCAAACATTTCAGGGGAGCATTTGCAACCATTTGTGACCCCGGGGCTTAGGGATTTTTTCAAAAAAAAAATTTCTGCCGGTTAAGTTGTCGAGGGGTGATTTCTTTTCCTGGGATAAAAAGCCTTCTGTTTCGACCGGCAAACCTTTCAGGGGAGCATTTGCAACCGTTTGGCACCATTTTTGAGTGAATTGCCGAAAGTCAGATTTTTGATGAAATTGTGACCCCGGGGCTTAGGGATTTTTTCAAAAAAAAAAATTCTGCCGGTTAAGTTGTCGAGGGCTGATTTCTTTTCCTGTGATAAAAAACCTTCTGTTTCGAACGCCAAACATTTCAGGGGAGCATTTGCAACCGTTTGGCACCATTTTTGAGTGAATTCCCGAAAGTCAGATTTTTGATGAAATTGTGACCCCGGGGCTTAGGGATGTTTGAAAAAAAAATTTCTGCCGGTTATGTTGTCGAGGGCTGATTTCTTGTCCTGTGATAAAAAGCCTTCTGTTTCGACCGCCAAACATTTCAGGGGAGCATTTGCAACCGTTTGGCACCATTTTTGAGTGTATTGCTGAAAGTCAGATTTTTGACGAAATAGTGACCCCGGGGCTTAGGGATTTTTTTTAAAAAAAAAATTCTGCCGGTTAAGTTGTCGAGAGCTGATTTCTTTTCCTAGGATAAAAAGCCTTCTGTTTCGACCGCCAAACCTTTCAGGGGAGTATGTGCAACCGTTTGGCACCTTTTTTGAGTGAATTGCCGAAAGTCAGATTTTTGATGAAATTGTGACCCCGGGGCTTAGGGGTTTTTTCAAAAAAAATGATTCTGCCGGTTAAGTTGACGAGGGCTGATTTCTTTTCCTGGGATAAAAAGCCTTCTGTTTCGACCGGCAAACCTTTCAGGGGAGCATGTGCAACCGTTTGGCACCTTTTATGAGTGAATTGCCGAAAGTCAGATTTTTGATGAAATTGTGACCCCGGGGCTTAGGGGTTTTTTCAAAAAAAATAATTCTGCCGGTTAAGTTGACGAGGGCTGATTTCTTTTCCTGTGATAAAAAACCTTCTGTTTCGACCGCCAAAGATTTCAGGGGAGCATTTGCAACCGTTTGGCACCATTTATGAGTGAATTGCCGAAAGTCAGTTTTTGATGAAATTGTGACCCCGGGGCTTAGGGATTTTTTCCAAAAAAATCTTTTTCTGCCGGTTAAGTTGTCGAGGGCTGATTACTTTTACAGTGTTAAATAGCCTTTAGTTTCGACCGCCAAACATTTCAGGGGAGCATTTGCAACCGTTTGGCACCATTTTTTAGTGAATTGCCGAAAGTCAGATTTTTGATGAAATTGTGACCCCGGGGCTTAGGGATTTTTTCAAAAAAAAAATTTCTGCCGGTAAAGTTGTCGATGGCTGATTTCTTTTCCTGTGATAAAAAACCTTCTGTTTCGACCGCCAAACATTTCAGGGGAGCATTTGCAACCGTTTGGCACCATTTTTGAGTGAATTCCCGAAAGTCAGATTTTTGATGAAATTGTGACCCCAGGGCTTAGGGATGTTTGAAAAAAAAATTTCTGCTGGTTATGTTGTCGAGGGCTGATTTCTTGTCCTGTGATAAAAAGCCTTCTGTTTCGACCGCCAAACATTTCAGGGGAGCATTTGCAACCGTTTGGCACCATTTTTGAGTGTATTGCTGAAAGTCAGATTTTTGACGAAATAGTGACCCCGGGGATTAATGATTTTTTTTTAAAAAAAATTTCTGCCGGTTAAGTTGTCGAAGGCTGATTTCTTTTCCTGTGATAAAAAACCTTCTGTTTCGGCCGCCAAACATTTCAGGGGAGCATTTGCAACCGTTTCGCACCATTTTTGAGTGAATTGCCGAAAGTTAGATTTTTGATGAAATTGTGACCCCGGGGCTTAGGGTTTTTTTCAAAAAAAAATAATTCTGCCGGTTAATTTGATGAGGGCTGATTTCTTTTCCTGTGATAAAAAACCTTCTGTTTCGACCGCCAAACATTTCAGGGGAGCATTTGCAACCGTTTGGCACCATTTTTGAGTGAATTGCCGAAAGTCAGATTTTTGATGAAATTGTGACCCCGGGGCTTAGAGGTTTTTTCAAAAAAAAACATTCTGCCGGTTAAGTTGACGAGGGCTGATTTCTTTTCCTGGGATAAAAAGCCTTCTGTTTCGACCGCCAAACCTTTCAGGGGAGCATTTGCAACCGTTTGGCACCATTTTTGAGTGAATTGCCGAAAGTCAGATTTTTGATGAAATGGTGACCCCGGGGCTTAGGGATTTTTTTTTAAAAAAAAATTCTGCCGGTTAAGTTGTCGAGAGCTGATTTCTTTTCCTGTGATAAAAAACTTTCTGTTTCGACCGCCAAACCTTTCAGGGGAGCATTTGCAACCGTTTGGCACCATTTTTGAGTGAATTGCCGAAAGTCAGATTTTTGATGAAATTGTGACCCCGGGGCTTAGGGGTTTTTTCAAAAAAAATAATTCTGCCGGTTAAGTTGTCGACGGCTGATTTCTTTTCCTGTGATAAAAAACCTTCTGTTTCGACCGCCAAACATTTCAGGGGAGCATTTGCAACCGTTTGGCACCATTTTTGAGTGAATTCCCGAAAGTCAGATTTTTGATGAAATTGTGACCCCGGGGCTTAGGGATGTTTGAAAAAAAAAATTCTGCCGGTTATGTTGTCGAGGGCTGATTTCTTGTCCTGTGATAAAAAGCCTTCTGTTTCGACCGCCAAACATTTCAGGGGAGCATTTGCAACCGTTTGGCACCATTTTTGAGTGTATTATTGAAAGTCAGATTTTTGACGAAATAGGGACCCCGGGGCTTAGGGATTTTTTTTAAAAAAAAATTTCTGCCGGTTAAGTTGTCGAGAGCTGATTTCTTTTCCTGTGATAAAAAACCTTCTGTTTCGACTGCCAAACATTTCAGGGGAGCATTTGCAACCGTTTGGCACCATTTTTGAGTGAATTGCCGAAAGTCAGATTTTTGATGAAATTGTGACCCCGGGGCTTAGGGATGTTTGAAAAAAAAATTTCTGCCGGTTATGTTGTCGAGGGCTGATTTCTTGTCCTGTGATAAAAAGCCTTCTGTTTCGACCGCCAAACATTTCAGGGGAGCATTTGCAACCGTTTGGCACCATTTTTGAGTGAATTGCTGAAAGTCAGATTTTTGATGAAATAGTGACCCCGGGGCTTAGGGATTTTTTTTTTTAAAAAAATTTCTGCCGGTTAAGTTGTCGAGGGCTGATTTCTTTTCCTTGGATAAAAAGCCTACTGTTTCGACCGCCAAACCTTTCAGGGGAGCATTTGCAACCGTTTGGCACCATTTTTGAGTGAATTGCCGAAAGTCAGATTTTTGATGAAATTGTGACCCCGGGGCTTAGGGATTTTTTCAAAAAAATCTTTTTCTACCGGTTAAGCTGTCGAGGGCTGATTTCTTTTCCTGTGATAAAATGCCTTCTGTTTCGACCGCCAAACATTTCAGGGGAGCATTTGCAAACGTTTGGCACCATTTTTGAGTGAATTCCCGAAAGTCAGATTTTTGATGAAATTGTGACCCCGGGGCTTAGAGGTTTTTTCAAAAAAAAAAATTCTGCCGGTTAAGTTGACGAGGGTTGATTTCTTTTCCTGGGATAAAAAGCCTTCTGTTTCGACCGCCAAACCCTTCAGGGGAGCATTTGCAACCGTTTGGCACCATTTTTGAGTGAATTGCCGAAAGTCAGATTTTTGATGAAATTGTGACCCCGGGGCTTAGGGATTTTTTCCAAAAAAATCTTTTTCTGCCGGTTAAGTTGTCGAGGGCTGATTTCTTTTCCTGTGATAAAAAACCTTCTGTTTCGACCGCCAAACATTTCAGGGGAGCATTTGCGACCGTTTGGCCCCATTTTTGAGTGAATTGCCGAAAGTCAGATTTTTGATGAAATTGTGACCCCGGGGCTTAGGGGTTTTTTCAAAAAAAAAAAGAATTCTGCCGGTTAAGTTGACGAGGGCTGATTTCTTTTCCTGGGATAAAAAGCCTTCTGTTTCGACCGCCAAACCTTTCAGGGGAGCATTTGCAACCGTTTGGCACCATTTTTGAGTGAATTGCCGAAAGTCAGATTTTTGATGAAATTGTGACCCCGGGGCTTAGGGATTTTTTTTTTAAAAAAATTTCTGCCGGTTAAGTTGTCGAGAGCTGATTTCTTTTCCTGTGATAAAAAACCTTCTGTTTCGACTGCCAAACATTTCAGGGGAGCATTTGCAACCGTTTGGCACCATTTTTGAGTGAATTGCCGAAAGTCAGATTTTTGATGAAATTGTGACCCCGGGGCTTAGGGATTTTTTCCAAAAAAATCTTTTTCTGCCGGTTAAGTTGTCGAGGGCTGATTTCTTTTCCTGTGATAAATAGCCTTCTGTTTAAACCGCCAAACATTTCAGGGGAGCATCTGCAACCGTTTGGCACCATTTTTGAGTGAATTCCCGAAAGTCAGATTTTTGATGAAATTGTGACCCCGGGGCTTAGAGGTTTTTTCAAAAAAAAAAATTCTGCCGGTTAAGTTGACGAGGGTTGATTTCTTTTCCTGGGATAAAAAGCCTTCTGTTTCGACCGCCAAACCCTTCAGGGGAGCATTTGCAACCGTTTGGCACCATTTTTGAGTGAATTGCCGAAAGTCAGATTTTTGATGAAATTGTGACCCCGGGGCTTAGGGATTTTTTCCAAAAAAATCTTTTTCTGCCGGTTAAGTTGTCGAGGGCTGATTTCTTTTCCTGTGATAAAAAACCTTCTGTTTCGACCGCCAAACATTTCAGGGGAGCATTTGCAACCGTTTGGCCCCATTTTTGAGTGAATTGCCGAAAGTCAGATTTTTGATGAAATTTTGACCCCGGGGCTTAGGGGTTTTTTCAAAAAAAAAAAAAATTCTGCCGGTTAAGTTGACGAGGGCTGTTTTCTTTTCCTGGGATAAAAAGCCTTCTGTTTCGACCGCCAAACCTTTCAGGGGAGCATTTGGAACCGTTTGGCACCTTTTTTGAGTGAATTGCCGAAAGTCAGATTTTTGATGAAATAGTGACCCCGGGGCTTAGGGATTTTTTTAAAAAAAAAATTTCTGCCGGTTAAGTTGTCGAGAGCTGATTTCTTTTCCTGTGATAAAAAACCTTCTGTTTCGACTGCCAAACATTTCAGGGGAGCATTTGCAACCGTTTGGCACCATTTTTCAGTGAATTGCCGAAAGTCAGATTTTTGATGAAATTGTGACCCCGGGGCTTAGGGATTTTTTCCAAAAAAATCTTTTTCTGCCGGTTAAGTTGTCGAGGGCTGATTTCTTTTCCTGTGATAAATAGCCTTCTGTTTCGACCGCCAAACATTTCAGGGGAGCATTTGCAACCGTTTGGCACCATTTTTGAGTGAATTCCCGAAAGTCAGATTTTTGATGAAATTGTGACCCCGGGGCTTAGGGATGTTTGAAAAAAAAAATTCTGCCGGTTATGTTGTCGAGGGCTGATTTCTTGTCCTGTGATAAAAAGCCTTCTGTTTCGACCGCCAAACATTTCAGGGGAGCATTTGCAACCGTTTGGCACCATTTTTGAGTGTATTGCTGAAAGTCAGATTTTTGACGAAACAGGGACCCCGGGGCTTAGGGATTTTTTTAAAAAAAAAATTTCTGCCGGTTAAGTTGTCGAGAGCTGATTTCTTTTCCTGGGATAAAAAACCTTCTGTTTCGACTGCCAAACATTTCAGGGGAGCATTTGCAACCGTTTGGCACCATTTTTGAGTGAATTGCCGAAAGTCAGATTTTTGATGAAATTGTGACCCCGGGGCTTAGGGATGTTTGAAAAAAAAATTTCTGCCGGTTATGTTGTCGAGGGCTGATTTCTTGTCCTGTGATAAAAAGCCTTCTGTTTCGACCGCCAAACATTTCAGGGGAGCATTTGCAACCGTTTGGCACCATTTTTGAGTGAATTGCTGAAAGTCAGATTTTTGATGAAATAGTGACCCCGGGGCTTAGGGATTTTTTTTTTTTAAAAAATTTCTGCCGGTTAAGTTGTCGAGGGCTGATTTCTTTTCCTTGGATAAAAAGCCTACTGTTTCGACCGCCAAACCTTTCAGGGGAGCATTTGCAACCGTTTGGCACCATTTTTGAGTGAATTGCCGAAAGTCAGATTTTTGATGAAATTGTGACCCCGGGGCTTAGGGATTTTTTCAAAAAAATCTTTTTCTACCGGTTAAGCTGTCGAGGGCTGATTTCTTTTCCTGTGATAAAATGCCTTCTGTTTCGACCGCCAAACATTTCAGGGGAGCATTTGCAACCGTTTGGCACCATTTTTGAGTGAATTGCCGAAAGTCAGATTTTTGATGAAATTGTGACCCCGGGGCTTAGAGGTTTTTTCAAAAAAAAAAATTCTGCCGGTTAAGTTGACGAGGGTTGATTTCTTTTCCTGGGATAAAAAGCCTTCTGTTTCGACCGCCAAACCCTTCAGGGGAGCATTTGCAACCGTTTGGCACCATTTTTGAGTGAATTGCCGAAAGTCAGATTTTTGATGAAATTGTGACCCCGGGGCTTAGGGATTTTTTCCAAAAAAATCTTTTTCTGCCGGTTAAGTTGTCGAGGGCTGATTTCTTTTCCTGTGATAAAAAACCTTCTGTTTCGACCGCCAAACATTTCAGGGGAGCATTTGCGACCGTTTGGCCCCATTTTTGAGTGAATTGCCGAAAGTCAGATTTTTGATGAAATTGTGACCCCGGGGCTTAGGGTTTTTTTCAAAAAAAAAAAAATTCTGCCGGTTAAGTTGACGAGGGCTGATTTCTTTTCCTGGGATAAAAAGCCTTCTGTTTCGACCGCCAAACCTTTCAGGGGAGCATTTGGAACCGTTTGGCACCATTTTTGAGTGAATTGCCGAAAGTCAGATTTTTGATGAAATAGTGACCCCGGGGCTTAGGGATTTTTTTTTTAAAAAAAATTTCTGCCGGTTAAGTTGTCGAGAGCTGATTTCTTTTCCTGTGATAAAAAACCTTCTGTTTCGACTGCCAAACATTTCAGGGGAGCATTTGCAACCGTTTGGCACCATTTTTGAGTGAATTGCCGAAAGTCAGATTTTTGATGAAATTGTGACCCCGGGGCTTAGGGATTTTTTCCAAAAAAATCTTTTTCTGCCGGTTAAGTTGTCGAGGGCTGATTTCTTTTCCTGTGATAAATAGCCTTCTGTTTAAACCGCCAAACATTTCAGGGGAGCATCTGCAACCGTTTGGCACCATTTTTGAGTGAATTCCCGAAAGTCAGATTTTTGATGAAATTGTGACCTCGGGGCTTAGAGGTTTTTTCAAAAAAAAAAATTCTGCCGGTTAAGTTGACGAGGGTTGATTTCTTTTCCTGGGATAAAAAGCCTTCTGTTTCGACCGCCAAACCCTTCAGGGGAGCATTTGCAACCGTTTGGCACCATTTTTGAGTGAATTGCCGAAAGTCAGATTTTTGATGAAATTGTGACCCCGGGGCTTAGGGATTTTTTCCAAAAAAATCTTTTTCTGCCGGTTAAGTTGTCGAGGGCTGATTTCTTTTCCTGTGATAAAAAACCTTCTGTTTCGACCGCCAAACATTTCAGGGGAGCATTTGCAACCGTTTGGCCCCATTTTTGAGTGAATTGCCGAAAGTCAGATTTTTGATGAAATTGTGACCCCGGGGCTTAGGGGTTTTTTCAAAAAAAAAAAATTCTGCCGGTTAAGTTGACGAGGGCTGTTTTCTTTTCCTGGGATAAAAAGCCTTCTGTTTCGACCGCCAAACCTTTCAGGGGAGCATTTGGAACCGTTTGGCACCTTTTTTGAGTGAATTGCCGAAAGTCAGATTTTTGATGAAATAGTGACCCCGGGGCTTAGGGATTTTTTTTTTAAAAAAATTTCTGCCGGTTAAGTTGTCGAGAGCTGATTTCTTTTCCTGTGATAAAAAACCTTCTGTTTCGACTGCCAAACAATTCAGGGGAGCATTTGCAACCGTTTGGCATCATTTTTCAGTGAATTGCCGAAAGTCAGATTTTTGATGAAATTGTGACCCCGGGGCTTAGGGATTTTTTCCAAAAAAATCTTTTTCTGCCGGTTAAGTTGTCGAGGGCTGATTTCTTTTCCTGTGATAAATAGCCTTCTGTTTCGACCGCCAAACATTTCAGGGGAGCATTTGCAACCGTTTGGCACCATTTTTGAGTGAATTCCCGAAAGTCAGATTTTTGATGAAATTGTGACCCCGGGGCTTAGTGGTTTTTTCAAAAAAAAAAATTCTGCCGGTTAAGTTGACGAGGGTTGATTTCTTTTCCTGGGATAAAAAGCCTTCTGTTTCGACCGCCAAACCCTTCAGGGGAGCATTTGCAACCGTTTGGCACCATTTTTGAGTGAATTGCCGAAAGTCAGATTTTTGATGAAATTGTGACCCCGGGGCTTAGGGATGTTTGAAAAAAAAATTTCTGCCGGTTATGTTGTCGAGGACTGATTTCTTGTCCTGTGAAAAAAAGCCTTCTGTTTCGACCGCCAAACATTTCAGGGGAGCATTTGCAACCGTTTGGCACCATTTTTGAGTGAATTGCCGAAAGTCAAATTTTTCATGAAATTGTGACCCCGGGGCTTAGGGATTTTTTCCAAAAAAATCTTTTTCTGCCGGTTAAGTTGTCGAGGGCTGATTTCTTTTCCTGTGATAAATAGCCTTCTGTTTCGACCGCCAAACATTTCAGGGGAGCATTTGCAACCGTTTGGCACCATTTTTGAGTGAATTGCCGAAAGTCAGATTTTTGATGAAATTGTGACCCCGGGGCTTAGGGATTTTTTCCAAAAAAATCTTTTTCTGCCGGTTAAGTTGTCGAGGGCTGATTTCTTTTCCTGTGATAAAAAACCTTCTGTTTCGACCGCCAAACATTTCAGGGGAGCATTTGCAACCGTTTGGCACCATTTTTGAGTGAATTGCCGAAAGTCAGATTTTTGATGAAATTGTGACCCCGGGGCTTAGGGGTTTTTTCAAAAAAATAATAATTCTGCCGGTTAAGTTGACGAGGGCTGATTTCTTTTCCTGGGATAAAAAGCCTTCTGTTTCGACCGTTAAACCTTTCAGGGGAGCATTTGGAACCGTTTGGCACCATTTTTGAGTGAATTGCCGAAAGTCAGATTTTTGATGAAATAGTGACCCCGGGGCTTAGGGATTTTTTTTTAAAAAAAATTTCTGCCGGTTAAGTTGTCGAGAGCTGATTTCTTTTCCTGTGATAAAAAACCTTCTGTTTCGACTGCCAAACATTTCAGGGGAGCATTTGCAACCGCTTGGCACCATTTTTGAGTGAATTGCCGAAAGTCAGATTTTTGATGAAATTGTGACCCCGGGGCTTAGGGATTTTTTCCAAAAAAATCTTTTTCTGCCGGTTAAGTTGTCGAGGGCTGATTTCTTTTCCTGTGATAAATAGCCTTCTGTTTCGACCGCCAAACATTTCAGGGGAGCATTTGCAACCGTTTGGCACCATTTTTGAGTGAATTCCAAAAAGTCAGATTTTTGATGAAATTGTGACCCCGGGGCTTAGAGGTTTTTTCAAAAAAAAAAATTCTGCCGGTTAAGTTGACGAGGGTTGATTTCTTTTCCTGGGATAAAAAGCCTTCTGTTTCGACCGCCAAACCCTTCAGGGGAGCATTTGCAACCGTTTGGCACCATTTTTGAGTGAATTGCCGAAAGTCAGATTTTTGATGAAATTGTGACCCCGGGGCTTAGGGATTTTTTCCAAAAAAATCTTTTTCTGCCGGTTAAGTTGTCGAGGGCTGATTTCTTTTCCTGTGATAAAAAACCTTCTGTTTCGACCGCCAAACATTTCAGGGGAGCATTTGCAACCGTTTGGCACCATTTTTGAGTGAATTGCCGAAAGTCAAATTTTTCATGAAATTGTGACCCCGGGGCTTAGGGATTTTTTCCAAAAAAATCTTTTTCTGCCGGTTAAGTTGTCGAGGGCTGATTTCTTTTCCTGTGATAAATAGCCTTCTGTTTCGACCGCCAAACATTTCAGGGGAGCATTTGCAACCGTTTGGCACCATTTTTGAGTGAATTCCCGAAAGTCAGATTTTTGATGAAATTGTGACCCCGGGGCTTAGAGGTTTTTTCAAAAAAAAAAATTCTGCCGGTTAAGTTGACGAGGGTTGATTTCTTTTCCTGGGATAAAAAGCCTTCTGTTTCGACCGCCAAACCCTTCAGGGGAGCATTTGCAACCGTTTGGCACCATTTTTGAGTGAATTGCCGAAAGTCAGATTTTTGATGAAATTGTGACCCCGGGGCTTAGGGATTTTTTCCAAAAAAATCTTTTTCTGCCGGTTAAGTTGTCGAGGGCTGATTTCTTTTCCTGTGATAAAAAACCTTCTGTTTCGACCGCCAAACATTTCAGGGGAGCATTTGCAACCGTTTGGCACCATTTTTGAGTGAATTGCCGAAAGTCAAATTTTTCATGAAATTGTGACCCCGGGGCTTAGGGATTTTTTCCAAAAAAATCTTTTTCTGCCGGTTAAGTTGTCGAGGGCTGATTTCTTTTCCTGTGATAAATAGCCTTCTGTTTCGACCGCCAAACATTTCAGGGGAGCATTTGCAACCGTTTGGCACCATTTTTGAGTGAATTGCCGAAAGTCAGATTTTTGATGAAATTGTGACCCCGGGGCTTAGGGATTTTTTCCAAAAAAATCTTTTTCTGCCGGTTAAGTTGTCGAGGGCTGATTTCTTTTCCTGTGATAAATAGCCTTCTGTTTAAACCGCCAAACATTTCAGGGGAGCATCTGCAACCGTTTGGCACCATTTTTGAGTGAATTCCCGAAAGTCAGATTTTTGATGAAATTGTGACCTCGGGGCTTAGAGGTTTTTTCAAAAAAAAAAATTCTGCCGGTTAAGTTGACGAGGGTTGATTTCTTTTCCTGGGATAAAAAGCCTTCTGTTTCGACCGCCAAACCCTTCAGGGGAGCATTTGCAACCGTTTGGCACCATTTTTGAGTGAATTGCCGAAAGTCAGATTTTTGATGAAATTGTGACCCCGGGGCTTAGGGATTTTTTCCAAAAAAATCTTTTTCTGCCGGTTAAGTTGTCGAGGGCTGATTTCTTTTCCTGTGATAAAAAACCTTCTGTTTCGACCGCCAAACATTTCAGGGGAGCATTTGCAACCGTTTGGCACCATTTTTGAGTGAATTGCCGAAAGTCAGGTTTTTGATGAAATTGTGACCCCGGGGCTTAGGGGTTTTTTCAAAAAAATAATAATTCTGCCGGTTAAGTTGACGAGGGCTGATTTCTTTTCCTGGGATAAAAAGCCTTCTGTTTCGACCGTTAAACCTTTCAGGGGAGCATTTGGAACCGTTTGGCACCATTTTTGAGTGAATTGCCGAAAGTCAGATTTTTGATGAAATAGTGACCCCGGGGCTTAGGGATTTTTTTTAAAAAAAAATTTCTGCCGGTTAAGTTGTCGAGAGCTGATTTCTTTTCCTGTGATAAAAAACCTTCTGTTTCGACTGCCAAACATTTCAGGGGAGCATTTGCAACCGTTTGGCACCATTTTTGAGTGAATTGCCGAAAGTCAGATTTTTGATGAAATTGTGACCCCGGGGCTTAGGGATTTTTTCCAAAAAAATCTTTTTCTGCCGGTTAAGTTGTCGAGGGCTGATTTCTTTTCCTGTGATAAATAGCCTTCTGTTTAAACCGCCAAACATTTCAGGGGAGCATCTGCAACCGTTTGGCACCATTTTTGAGTGAATTCCCGAAAGTCAGATTTTTGATGAAATTGTGACCCCGGGGCTTAGAGGTTTTTTCAAAAAAAAAAATTCTGCCGGTTAAGTTGACGAGGGTTGATTTCTTTTCCTGGGATAAAAAGCCTTCTGTTTCGACCGCCAAACCCTTCAGGGGAGCATTTGCAACCGTTTGGCACCATTTTTGAGTGAATTGCCGAAAGTCAGATTTTTGATGAAATTGTGACCCCGGGGCTTAGGGATTTTTTCCAAAAAAATCTTTTTCTGCCGGTTAAGTTGTCGAGGGCTGATTTCTTTTCCTGTGATAAAAAACCTTCTGTTTCGACCGCCAAACATTTCAGGGGAGCATTTGCAACCGTTTGGCCCCATTTTTGAGTGAATTGCCGAAAGTCAGATTTTTGATGAAATTGTGACCCCGGGGCTTAGGGGTTTTTTCAAAAAAAAAAAAAATTCTGCCGGTTAAGTTGACGAGGGCTGTTTTCTTTTCCTGGGATAAAAAGCCTTCTGTTTCGACCGCCAAACCTTTCAGGGGAGCATTTGGAACCGTTTGGCACCTTTTTTGAGTGAATTGCCGAAAGTCAGATTTTTGATGAAATAGTGACCCCGGGGCTTAGGGATTTTTTTTAAAAAAAAATTTCTGCCGGTTAAGTTGTCGAGAGCTGATTTCTTTTCCTGTGATAAAAAACCTTCTGTTTCGACTGCCAAACATTTCAGGGGAGCATTTGCAACCGTTTGGCACCATTTTTCAGTGAATTGCCGAAAGTCAGATTTTTGATGAAATTGTGACCCCGGGGCTTAGGGATTTTTTCCAAAAAAATCTTTTTCTGCCGGTTAAGTTGTCGAGGGCTGATTTCTTTTCCTGTGATAAATAGCCTTCTGTTTCGACCGCCAAACATTTCAGGGGAGCATTTGCAACCGTTTGGCACCATTTTTGAGTGAATTCCCGAAAGTCAGGTTTTTGATGAAATTGTGACCCCGGGGCTTAGGGATGTTTGAAAAAAAAAATTCTGCCGGTTATGTTGTCGAGGGCTGATTTCTTGTCCTGTGATAAAAAGCCTTCTGTTTCGACCGCCAAACATTTCAGGGGAGCATTTGCAACCGTTTGGCACCATTTTTGAGTGTATTGCTGAAAGTCAGATTTTTGACGAAATAGGGACCCCGGGGCTTAGGGATTTTTTTTAAAAAAAAATTTCTGCCGGTTAAGTTGTCGAGAGCTGATTTCTTTTCCTGTGATAAAAAACCTTCTGTTTCGACTGCCAAACATTTCAGGGGAGCATTTGCAACCGTTTGGCACCATTTTTGAGTGAATTGCCGAAAGTCAGATTTTTGATGAAATTGTGACCCCGGGGCTTAGGGGTTTTTTCAAAAAAAAAAAAATTCTGCCGGTTAAGTTGACGAGGGCTGATTTCTTTTCCTGGGATAAAAAGCCTTCTGTTTCGACCGCCAAACCTTTCAGGGGAGCATTTGGAACCGTTTGGCACCATTTTTGAGTGAATTGCCGAAAGTCAGATTTTTGATGAAATAGTGACCCCGGGGCTTAGGGATTTTTTTTTTAAAAAAAATTTCTGCCGGTTAAGTTGTCTAGAGCTGATTTCTTTTCCTGTGATAAAAAACCTTCTGTTTCGACTGCCAAACATTTCAGGGGAGCATTTGCAACCGTTTGGCACCATTTTTGAGTGAATTGCCGAAAGTCAGATTTTTGATGAAATTGTGACCCCGGGGCTTAGGGATTTTTTCCAAAAAAATCTTTTTCTGCCGGTTAAGTTGTCGAGGGCTGATTTCTTTTCCTGTGATAAAAAACCTTCTGTTTCGACCGCCAAACATTTCAGGGGAGCATTTGCAACCGTTTGGCCCCATTTTTGAGTGAATTGCCGAAAGTCAGATTTTTGATGAAATTGTGACCCCGGGGCTTAGGGGTTTTTTCAAAAAAAAAAAAAATTCTGCCGGTTAAGTTGACGAGGGCTGTTTTCTTTTCCTGGGATAAAAAGCCTTCTGTTTCGACCGCCAAACCTTTCAGGGGAGCATTTGGAACCGTTTGGCACCTTTTTTGAGTGAATTGCCGAAAGTCAGATTTTTGATGAAATAGTGACCCCGGGGCTTAGGGATTTTTTTTTAAAAAAAATTTCTGCCGGTTAAGTTGTCGAGAGCTGATTTCTTTTCCTGTGATAAAAAACCTTCTGTTTCGACTGCCAAACATTTCAGGGGAGCATTTGCAACCGTTTGGCACCATTTTTCAGTGAATTGCCGAAAGTCAGATTTTTGATGAAATTGTGACCCCGGGGCTTAGGGATTTTTTCCAAAAAAATCTTTTTCTGCCGGTTAAGTTGTCGAGGGCTGATTTCTTTTCCTGTGATAAATAGCCTTCTGTTTCGACCGCCAAACATTTCAGGGGAGCATTTGCAACCGTTTGGCACCATTTTTGAGTGAATTCCCGAAAGTCAGATTTTTGATGAAATTGTGACCCCGGGGCTTAGGGATGTTTGAAAAAAAAAATTCTGCCGGTTATGTTGTCGAGGGCTGATTTCTTGTCCTGTGATAAAAAGCCTTCTGTTTCGACCGCCAAACATTTCAGGGGAGCATTTGCAACCGTTTGGCACCATTTTTGAGTGTATTGCTGAAAGTCAGATTTTTGACGAAATAGGGACCCCGGGGCTTAGGGATTTTTTTAAAAAAAAAATTTCTGCCGGTTAAGTTGTCGAGAGCTGATTTCTTTTCCTGTGATAAAAAACCTTCTGTTTCGACTGCCAAACATTTCAGGGGAGCATTTGCAACCGTTTGGCACCATTTTTGAGTGAATTGCCGAAAGTCAGATTTTTGATGAAATTGTGACCCCGGGGCTTAGGGATGTTTGAAAAAAAAATTTCTGCCGGTTATGTTGTCGAGGGCTGATTTCTTGTCCTGTGATAAAAAGCCTTCTGTTTCGACCGCCAAACATTTCAGGGGAGCATTTGCAACCGTTTGGCACCATTTTTGAGTGAATTGCTGAAAGTCAGATTTTTGATGAAATAGTGACCCCGGGGCTTAGGGATTTTTTTTTAAAAAAAAATTTCTGCCGGTTAAGTTGTCGAGGGCTGATTTCTTTTCCTTGGATAAAAAGCCTGCTGTTTCGACCGCCAAACCTTTCAGGGGAGCATTTGCAACCGTTTGGCACCATTTTTGAGTGAATTGCCGAAAGTCAGATTTTTGATGAAATTGTGACCCCGGGGCTTAGGGATTTTTTCAAAAAAATCTTTTTCTACCGGTTAAGCTGTCGAGGGCTGATTTCTTTTCCTGTGATAAAATGCCTTCTGTTTCGACCGCCAAACATTTCAGGGGAGCATTTGCAACCGTTTGGCACCATTTTTGAGTGAATTCCCGAAAGTCAGATTTTTGATGAAATTGTGACCCCGGGGCTTAGAGGTTTTTTCAAAAAAAAAAATTCTGCCGGTTAAGTTGACGAGGGTTGATTTCTTTTCCTGGGATAAAAAGCCTTCTGTTTCGACCGCCAAACCCTTCAGGGGAGCATTTGGAACCGTTTGGCACCATTTTTGAGTGAATTGCCGAAAGTCAGATTTTTGATGAAATAGTGACCCCGGGGCTTAGGGATTTTTTTTTTAAAAAAAATTTCTGCCGGTTAAGTTGTCGAGAGCTGATTTCTTTTCCTGTGATAAAAAACCTTCTGTTTCGACTGCCAAACATTTCAGGGGAGCATTTGCAACCGTTTGGCACCATTTTTGAGTGAATTGCCGAAAGTCAGATTTTTGATGAAATTGTGACCCCGGGGCTTAGGGATTTTTTCCAAAAAAATCTTTTTCTGCCGGTTAAGTTGTCGAGGGCTGATTTCTTTTCCTGTGATAAATAGCCTTCTGTTTAAACCGCCAAACATTTCAGGGGAGCATCTGCAACCGTTTGGCACCATTTTTGAGTGAATTGCTGAAAGTCAGATTTTTGATGAAATTGTGACCTCGGGGCTTAGAGGTTTTTTCAAAAAAAAAAATTCTGCCGGTTAAGTTGACGAGGGTTGATTTCTTTTCCTGGGATAAAAAGCCTTCTGTTTCGACCGCCAAACCCTTCAGGGGAGCATTTGCAACCGTTTGGCACCATTTTTGAGTGAATTGCCGAAAGTCAGATTTTTGATGAAATTGTGACCCCGGGGCTTAGGGATTTTTTCCAAAAAAATCTTTTTCTGCCGGTTAAGTTGTCGAGGGCTGATTTCTTTTCCTGTGATAAAAAACCTTCTGTTTCGACCGCCAAACATTTCAGGGGAGCATTTGCAACCGTTTGGCCCCATTTTTGAGTGAATTGCCGAAAGTCAGATTTTTGATGAAATTGTGACCCCGGGGCTTAGGGGTTTTTTCAAAAAAAAAAAAATTCTGCCGGTTAAGTTGACGAGGGCTGTTTTCTTTTCCTGGGATAAAAAGCCTTCTGTTTCGACCGCCAAACCTTTCAGGGGAGCATTTGGAACCGTTTGGCACCTTTTTTGAGTGAATTGCCGAAAGTCAGATTTTTGATGAAATAGTGACCCCGGGGCTTAGGGATTTTTTTTTTAAAAAAATTTCTGCCGGTTAAGTTGTCGAGAGCTGATTTCTTTTCCTGTGATAAAAAACCTTCTGTTTCGACTGCCAAACAATTCAGGGGAGCATTTGCAACCGTTTGGCACCATTTTTCAGTGAATTGCCGAAAGTCAGATTTTTGATGAAATTGTGACCCCGGGGCTTAGGGATTTTTTCCAAAAAAATCTTTTTCTGCCGGTTAAGTTGTCGAGGGCTGATTTCTTTTCCTGTGATAAATAGCCTTCTGTTTCGACCGCCAAACATTTCAGGGGAGCATTTGCAACCGTTTGGCACCATTTTTGAGTGAATTCCCGAAAGTCAGATTTTTGATGAAATTGTGACCCCGGGGCTTAGTGGTTTTTTCAAAAAAAAAAATTCTGCCGGTTAAGTTGACGAGGGTTGATTTCTTTTCCTGGGATAAAAAGCCTTCTGTTTCGACCGCCAAACCCTTCAGGGGAGCATTTGCAACCGTTTGGCACCATTTTTGAGTGAATTGCCGAAAGTCAGATTTTTGATGAAATTGTGACCCCGGGGCTTAGGGATTTTTTCCAAAAAAATCTTTTTCTGCCGGTTAAGTTGTCGAGGGCTGATTTCTTTTCCTGTGATAAAAAACCTTCTGTTTCGACCGCCAAACATTTCAGGGGAGCATTTGCAACCGTTTGGCCCCATTTTTGAGTGAATTGCCGAAAGTCAGATTTTTGATGAAATTGTGACCCCGGGGCTTAGGGGTTTTTTCAAAAAAATAATAATTCTGCCGGTTAAGTTGACGAGGGCTGATTTCTTTTCCTGGGATAAAAAGCCTTCTGTTTCGACCGTTAAACCTTTCAGGGGAGCATTTGGAACCGTTTGGCACCATTTTTGAGTGAATTGCCGAAAGTCAGATTTTTGATGAAATAGTGACCCCGGGGCTTAGGGATTTTTTTTAAAAAAAAATTTCTGCCGGTTAAGTTGTCGAGAGCTGATTTCTTTTCCTGTGATAAAAAACCTTCTGTTTCGACTGCCAAACATTTCAGGGGAGCATTTGCAACCGCTTGGCACCATTTTTGAGTGAATTGCCGAAAGTCAGATTTTTGATGAAATTGTGACCCCGGGGCTTAGGGATTTTTTCCAAAAAAATCTTTTTCTGCCGGTTAAGTTGTCGAGGGCTGATTTCTTTTCCTGTGATAAATAGCCTTCTGTTTCGACCGCCAAACATTTCAGGGGAGCATTTGCAACCGTTTGGCACCATTTTTGAGTGAATTCCCGAAAGTCAGATTTTTGATGAAATTGTGACCCCGGGGCTTAGAGGTTTTTTCAAAAAAAAAAATTCTGCCGGTTAAGTTGACGAGGGTTGATTTCTTTTCCTGGGATAAAAAGCCTTCTGTTTCGACCGCCAAACCCTTCAGGGGAGCATTTGCAACCGTTTGGCACCATTTTTGAGTGAATTGCCGAAAGTCAGATTTTTGATGAAATTGTGACCCCGGGGCTTAGGGATTTTTTCCAAAAAAATCTTTTTCTGCCGGTTAAGTTGTCGAGGGCTGATTTCTTTTCCTGTGATAAAAAACCTTCTGTTTCGACCGCCAAACATTTCAGGGGAGCATTTGCAACCGTTTGGCACCATTTTTGAGTGAATTGCCGAAAGTCAAATTTTTCATGAAATTGTGACCCCGGGGCTTAGGGATTTTTTCCAAAAAAATCTTTTTCTGCCGGTTAAGTTGTCGAGGGCTGATTTCTTTTCCTGTGATAAATAGCCTTCTGTTTCGACCGCCAAACATTTCAGGGGAGCATTTGCAACCGTTTGGCACCATTTTTGAGTGAATTCCCGAAAGTCAGATTTTTGATGAAATTGTGACCCCGGGGCTTAGAGGTTTTTTCAAAAAAAAAAATTCTGCCGGTTAAGTTGACGAGGGTTGATTTCTTTTCCTGGGATAAAAAGCCTTCTGTTTCGACCGCCAAACCCTTCAGGGGAGCATTTGCAACCGTTTGGCACCATTTTTGAGTGAATTGCCGAAAGTCAGATTTTTGATGAAATTGTGACCCCGGGGCTTAGGGATTTTTTCCAAAAAAATCTTTTTCTGCCGGTTAAGTTGTCGAGGGCTGATTTCTTTTCCTGTGATAAAAAACCTTCTGTTTCGACCGCCAAACATTTCAGGGGAGCATTTGCAACCGTTTGGCACCATTTTTGAGTGAATTGCCGAAAGTCAAATTTTTCATGAAATTGTGACCCCGGGGCTTAGGGATTTTTTCCAAAAAAATCTTTTTCTGCCGGTTAAGTTGTCGAGGGCTGATTTCTTTTCCTGTGATAAATAGCCTTCTGTTTCGACCGCCAAACATTTCAGGGGAGCATTTGCAACCGTTTGGCACCATTTTTGAGTGAATTGCCGAAAGTCAGATTTTTGATGAAATTGTGACCCCGGGGCTTAGGGATTTTTTCCAAAAAAATCTTTTTCTGCCGGTTAAGTTGTCGAGGGCTGATTTCTTTTCCTGTGATAAATAGCCTTCTGTTTAAACCGCCAAACATTTCAGGGGAGCATCTGCAACCGTTTGGCACCATTTTTGAGTGAATTCCCGAAAGTCAGATTTTTGATGAAATTGTGACCTCGGGGCTTAGAGGTTTTTTCAAAAAAAAAAATTCTGCCGGTTAAGTTGACGAGGGTTGATTTCTTTTCCTGGGATAAAAAGCCTTCTGTTTCGACCGCCAAACCCTTCAGGGGAGCATTTGCAACCGTTTGGCACCATTTTTGAGTGAATTGCCGAAAGTCAGATTTTTGATGAAATTGTGACCCCGGGGCTTAGGGATTTTTTCCAAAAAAATCTTTTTCTGCCGGTTAAGTTGTCGAGGGCTGATTTCTTTTCCTGTGATAAAAAACCTTCTGTTTCGACCGCCAAACATTTCAGGGGAGCATTTGCAACCGTTTGGCCCCATTTTTGAGTGAATTGCCGAAAGTCAGATTTTTGATGAAATTGTGACCCCGGGGCTTAGGGGTTTTTTCAAAAAAATAATAATTCTGCCGGTTAAGTTGACGAGGGCTGATTTCTTTTCCTGGGATAAAAAGCCTTCTGTTTCGACCGTTAAACCTTTCAGGGGAGCATTTGGAACCGTTTGGCACCATTTTTGAGTGAATTGCCGAAAGTCAGATTTTTGATGAAATAGTGACCCCGGGGCTTAGGGATTTTTTTTAAAAAAAAATTTCTGCCGGTTAAGTTGTCGAGAGCTGATTTCTTTTCCTGTGATAAAAAACCTTCTGTTTCGACTGCCAAACATTTCAGGGGAGCATTTGCAACCGCTTGGCACCATTTTTGAGTGAATTGCCGAAAGTCAGATTTTTGATGAAATTGTGACCCCGGGGCTTAGGGATTTTTTCCAAAAAAATCTTTTTCTGCCGGTTAAGTTGTCGAGGGCTGATTTCTTTTCCTGTGATAAATAGCCTTCTGTTTCGACCGCCAAACATTTCAGGGGAGCATTTGCAACCGTTTGGCACCATTTTTGAGTGAATTCCCGAAAGTCAGATTTTTGATGAAATTGTGACCCCGGGGCTTAGGGATGTTTGAAAAAAAAATTTCTGCCGGTTATGTTGTCGAGGACTGATTTCTTGTCCTGTGAAAAAAAGCCTTCTGTTTCGACCGCCAAACATTTCAGGGGAGCATTTGCAACCGTTTGGCACCATTTTTGAGTGAATTGCCGAAAGTCAAATTTTTCATGAAATTGTGACCCCGGGGCTTAGGGTTTTTTTCAAAAAAAATAATTCTGCCGGTTAAGTTGATGAGGGCTGATTTCTTTTCCTGTGATAAATAGCCTTCTGTTTCGACCGCCAAACATTTCAGGGGAGCATTTGCAACCGTTTGGCACCATTTTTGAGTGAATTGCCGAAAGTCAAATTTTTCATGAAATTGTGACCCCGGGGCTTAGGGATTTTTTCCAAAAAAATCTTTTTCTGCCGGTTAAGTTGTCGAGGGCTGATTTCTTTTCCTGTGATAAATAGCCTTCTGTTTCGACCGCCAAACATTTCAGGGGAGCATTTGCAACCGTTTGGCACCATTTTTGAGTGAATTCCCGAAAGTCAGATTTTTGATGAAATTGTGACCCCGGGGCTTAGAGGTTTTTTCAAAAAAAAAAATTCTGCCGGTTAAGTTGACGAGGGTTGATTTCTTTTCCTGGGATAAAAAGCCTTCTGTTTCGACCGCCAAACCCTTCAGGGGAGCATTTGCAACCGTTTGGCACCATTTTTGAGTGAATTGCCGAAAGTCAGATTTTTGATGAAATTGTGACCCCGGGGCTTAGGGATTTTTTCCAAAAAAATCTTTTTCTGCCGGTTAAGTTGTCGAGGGCTGATTTCTTTTCCTGTGATAAAAAACCTTCTGTTTCGACCGCCAAACATTTCAGGGGAGCATTTGCAACCGTTTGGCCCCATTTTTGAGTGAATTGCCGAAAGTCAGATTTTTGATGAAATTGTGACCCCGGGGCTTAGGGGTTTTTTTAAAAAAATAATAATTCTGCCGGTTAAGTTGACGAGGGCTGATTTCTTTTCCTGGGATAAAAAGCCTTCTGTTTCGACCGTTAAACCTTTCAGGGGAGCATTTGGAACCGTTTGGCACCATTTTTGAGTGAATTGCCGAAAGTCAGATTTTTGATGAAATAGTGACCCCGGGGCTTAGGGATTTTTTTTAAAAAAAAATTTCTGCCGGTTAAGTTGTCGAGAGCTGATTTCTTTTCCTGTGATAAAAAACCTTCTGTTTCGACTGCCAAACATTTCAGGGGAGCATTTGCAACCGCTTGGCACCATTTTTGAGTGAATTGCCGAAAGTCAGATTTTTGATGAAATTGTGACCCCGGGGCTTAGGGATTTTTTCCAAAAAAATCTTTTTCTGCCG
Source organism: Podarcis filfolensis (assembly GCF_964270895.1). Lineage (NCBI taxonomy): Eukaryota > Metazoa > Chordata > Lepidosauria > Squamata > Lacertidae > Podarcis > Podarcis filfolensis. The sequence goes on from NW_028149487.1 coordinate 80,097, forward strand.
GTTAAGTTGTCGAGGGCTGATTTCTTTTCCTGTGATAAATAGCCTTCTGTTTCGACCGCCAAACATTTCAGGGGAGCATTTGCAACCGTTTGGCACCATTTTTGAGTGAATTCCCGAAAGTCAGATTTTTGATGAAATTGTGACCCCGGGGCTTAGGGATGTTTGAAAAAAAAATTTCTGCCGGTTATGTTGTCGAGGACTGATTTCTTGTCCTGTGAAAAAAAGCCTTCTGTTTCGACCGCCAAACATTTCAGGGGAGCATTTGCAACCGTTTGGCACCATTTTTGAGTGAATTGCCGAAAGTCAAATTTTTCATGAAATTGTGACCCCGGGGCTTAGGGTTTTTTTCAAAAAAAATAATTCTGCCGGTTAAGTTGATGAGGGCTGATTTCTTTTCCTGTGATAAATAGCCTTCTGTTTCGACCGCCAAACATTTCAGGGGAGCATTTGCAACCGTTTGGCACCATTTTTGAGTGAATTGCCGAAAGTCAAATTTTTCATGAAATTGTGACCCCGGGGCTTAGGGATTTTTTCCAAAAAAATCTTTTTCTGCCGGTTAAGTTGTCGAGGGCTGATTTCTTTTCCTGTGATAAATAGCCTTCTGTTTCGACCGCCAAACATTTCAGGGGAGCATTTGCAACCGTTTGGCACCATTTTTGAGTGAATTCCCGAAAGTCAGATTTTTGATGAAATTGTGACCCCGGGGCTTAGAGGTTTTTTCAAAAAAAAAAATTCTGCCGGTTAAGTTGACGAGGGTTGATTTCTTTTCCTGGGATAAAAAGCCTTCTGTTTCGACCGCCAAACCCTTCAGGGGAGCATTTGCAACCGTTTGGCACCATTTTTGAGTGAATTGCCGAAAGTCAGATTTTTGATGAAATTGTGACCCCGGGGCTTAGGGATTTTTTCCAAAAAAATCTTTTTCTGCCGGTTAAGTTGTCGAGGGCTGATTTCTTTTCCTGTGATAAAAAACCTTCTGTTTCGACCGCCAAACATTTCAGGGGAGCATTTGCAACCGTTTGGCCCCATTTTTGAGTGAATTGCCGAAAGTCAGATTTTTGATGAAATTGTGACCCCGGGGCTTAGGGGTTTTTTCAAAAAAAAAAAAAAATTCTGCCGGTTAAGTTGACGAGGGCTGATTTCTTTTCCTGGGATAAAAAGCCTTCTGTTTCGACCGCCAAACCTTTCAGGGGAGCATTTGCAACCGTTTGGCACCTTTTTTGAGTGAATTGCCGAAAGTCAGATTTTTGATGAAATAGTGACCCCGGGGCTTAGGGATTTTTTTAAAAAAAAAAATTCTGCCGGTTAAGTTGTCGAGAGCTGATTTCTTTTCCTGTGATAAAAAACCTTCTGTTTCGACTGCCAAACATTTCAGGGGAGCATTTGCAACCGTTTGGCACCATTTTTCAGTGAATTGCCGAAAGTCAGATTTTTGATGAAATTGTGACCCCGGGGCTTAGGGATTTTTTCCAAAAAAATCTTTTTCTGCCGGTTAAGTTGTCGAGGGCTGATTTCTTTTCCTGTGATAAATAGCCTTCTGTTTCGACCGCCAAACATTTCAGGGGAGCATTTGCAACCGTTTGGCACCATTTTTGAGTGAATTCCCGAAAGTCAGATTTTTGATGAAATTGTGACCCCGGGGCTTAGAGGTTTTTTCAAAAAAAAAAATTCTGCCGGTTAAGTTGACGAGGGTTGATTTCTTTTCCTGGGATAAAAAGCCTTCTGTTTTGACCGCCAAACCCTTCAGGGGAGCATTTGCAACCGTTTGGCACCATTTTTGAGTGAATTGCCGAAAGTCAGATTTTTGATGAAATTGTGACCCCGGGGCTTAGGGATTTTTTCCAAAAAAATCTTTTTCTGCCGGTTAAGTTGTCGAGGGCTGATTTCTTTTCCTGTGATAAAAAACCTTCTGTTTCGACCGCCAAACATTTCAGGGGAGCATTTGCAACCGTTTGGCACCATTTTTCAGTGAATTGCCGAAAGTCAGATTTTTGATGAAATTGTGACCCCGGGGCTTAGAGGTTTTTTCAAAAAAAAAAAATTCTGCCGGTTAAGTTGACGAGGGTTGATTTCTTTTCCTGGGATAAAAAGCCTTCTGTTTCGACCGCCAAACCCTTCAGGGGAGCATTTGCAACCGTTTGGCACCATTTTTGAGTGAATTGCCGAAAGTCAGATTTTTGATGAAATTGTGACCCCGGGGCTTAGGGATTTTTTCCAAAAAAATCTTTTTCTGCCGGTTAAGTTGTCGAGGGCTGATTTCTTTTCCTGTGATAAAAAACCTTCTGTTTCGACCGCCAAACATTTCAGGGGAGCATTTGCAACCGTTTGGCCCCATTTTTGAGTGAATTGCCGAAAGTCAGATTTTTGATGAAATTGTGACCCCGGGGCTTAGGGGTTTTTTCAAAAAAAAAAAAAATTCTGCCGGTTAAGTTGACGAGGGCTGTTTTCTTTTCCTGGGATAAAAAGCCTTCTGTTTCGACCGCCAAACCTTTCAGGGGAGCATTTGGAACCGTTTGGCACCTTTTTTGAGTGAATTGCCGAAAGTCAGATTTTTGATGAAATAGTGACCCCGGGGCTTAGGGATTTTTTTTTTAAAAAAATTTCTGCCGGTTAAGTTGTCGAGAGCTGATTTCTTTTCCTGTGATAAAAAACCTTCTGTTTCGACTGCCAAACATTTCAGGGGAGCATTTGCAACCGTTTGGCACCATTTTTCAGTGAATTGCCGAAAGTCAGATTTTTGATGAAATTGTGACCCCGGGGCTTAGGGATTTTTTCCAAAAAAATCTTTTTCTGCCGGTTAAGTTGTCGAGGGCTGATTTCTTTTCCTGTGATAAATAGCCTTCTGTTTCGACCGCCAAACATTTCAGGGGAGCATTTGCAACCGTTTGGCACCATTTTTGAGTGAATTCCCGAAAGTCAGATTTTTGATGAAATTGTGACCCCGGGGCTTAGTGGTTTTTTCAAAAAAAAAAATTCTGCCGGTTAAGTTGACGAGGGTTGATTTCTTTTCCTGGGATAAAAAGCCTTCTGTTTCGACCGCCAAACCCTTCAGGGGAGCATTTGCAACCGTTTGGCACTATTTTTGAGTGAATTGCCGAAAGTCAGATTTTTGATGAAATTGTGACCCCGGGGCTTAGGGATTTTTTCCAAAGTAATCTTTTTCTGCCGGTTAAGTTGTCGAGGGCTGATTTCTTTTCCTGTGATAAAAAACCTTCTGTTTCGACCGCCAAACATTTCAGGGGAGCATTTGCAACCGTTTGGCACCATTTTTGAGTGAATTGCCGAAAGTCAAATTTTTCATGAAATTGTGACCCCGGGGCTTAGGGATTTTTTCCAAAAAAATCTTTTTCTGCCGGTTAAGTTGTCGAGGGCTGATTTCTTTTCCTGTGATAAATAGCCTTCTGTTTCGACCGCCAAACATTTCAGGGGAGCATTTGCAACCGTTTGGCACCATTTTTGAGTGAATTCCCGAAAGTCAGATTTTTGATGAAATTGTGACCCCGGGGCTTAGAGGTTTTTTCAAAAAAAAAAATTCTGCCGGTTAAGTTGACGAGGGTTGATTTCTTTTCCTGGGATAAAAAGCCTTCTGTTTCGACCGCCAAACCCTTCAGGGGAGCATTTGCAACCGTTTGGCACCATTTTTGAGTGAATTGCCGAAAGTCAGATTTTTGATGAAATTGTGACCCCGGGGCTTAGGGATTTTTTCCAAAAAAATCTTTTTCTGCCGGTTAAGTTGTCGAGGGCTGATTTCTTTTCCTGTGATAAAAAACCTTCTGTTTCGACCGCCAAACATTTCAGGGGAGCATTTGCAACCGTTTGGCACCATTTTTGAGTGAATTGCCGAAAGTCAGATTTTTGATGAAATTGTGACCCCGGGGCTTAGGGGTTTTTTCAAAAAAAAAAAAAATTCTGCCGGTTAAGTTGACGAGGGCTGATTTCTTTTCCTGGGATAAAAAGCCTTCTGTTTCGACCGCCAAACCTTTCAGGGGAGCATTTGCAACCGTTTGGCACCTTTTTTGAGTGAATTGCCGAAAGTCAGATTTTTGATGAAATAGTGACCCCGGGGCTTAGGGATTTTTTTTAAAAAAAAAATTCTGCCGGTTAAGTTGTCGAGAGCTGATTTCTTTTCCTGTGATAAAAAACCTTCTGTTTCGACTGCCAAACATTTCAGGGGAGCATTTGCAACCGTTTGGCACCATTTTTCAGTGAATTGCCGAAAGTCAGATTTTTGATGAAATTGTGACCCCGGGGCTTAGGGATTTTTTCCAAAAAAATCTTTTTCTGCCGGTTAAGTTGTCGAGGGCTGATTTCTTTTCCTGTGATAAATAGCCTTCTGTTTCGACCGCCAAACATTTCAGGGGAGCATTTGCAACCGTTTGGCACCATTTTTGAGTGAATTCCCGAAAGTCAGATTTTTGATGAAATTGTGACCCCGGGGCTTAGAGGTTTTTTCAAAAAAAAAAATTCTGCCGGTTAAGTTGACGAGGGTTGATTTCTTTTCCTGGGATAAAAAGCCTTCTGTTTCGACCGCCAAACCCTTCAGGGGAGCATTTGCAACCGTTTGGCACCATTTTTGAGTGAATTGCCGAAAGTCAGATTTTTGATGAAATTGTGACCCCGGGGCTTAGGGATTTTTTCCAAAAAAATCTTTTTCTGCCGGTTAAGTTGTCGAGGGCTGATTTCTTTTCCTGTGATAAAAAACCTTCTGTTTCGACCGCCAAACATTTCAGGGGAGCATTTGCAACCGTTTGGCACCATTTTTCAGTGAATTGCCGAAAGTCAGATTTTTCATGAAATTGTGACCCCGGGGCTTAGGGATTTTTTCCAAAAAAATCTTTTTCTGCCGGTTAAGTTGTCGAGGGCTGATTTCTTTTCCTGTGATAAATAGCCTTCTGTTTCGACCGCCAAACATTTCAGGGGAGCATTTGCAACCGTTTGGCACCATTTTTGAGTGAATTGCCGAAAGTCAGATTTTTGATGAAATTGTGACCCCGGGGCTTAGGGATTTTTTCCAAAAAAATCTTTTTCTGCCGGTTAAGTTGTCGAGGGCTGATTTCTTTTCCTGTGATAAATAGCCTTCTGTTTAAACCGCCAAACATTTCAGGGGAGCATCTGCAACCGTTTGGCACCATTTTTGAGTGAATTCCCGAAAGTCAGATTTTTGATGAAATTGTGACCTCGGGGCTTAGAGGTTTTTTCAAAAAAAAAAATTCTGCCGGTTAAGTTGACGAGGGTTGATTTCTTTTCCTGGGATAAAAAGCCTTCTGTTTCGACCGCCAAACCCTTCAGGGGAGCATTTGCAACCGTTTGGCACCATTTTTGAGTGAATTGCCGAAAGTCAGATTTTTGATGAAATTGTGACCCCGGGGCTTAGGGATTTTTTCCAAAAAAATCTTTTTCTGCCGGTTAAGTTGTCGAGGGCTGATTTCTTTTCCTGTGATAAAAAACCTTCTGTTTCGACCGCCAAACATTTCAGGGGAGCATTTGCAACCGTTTGGCCCCATTTTTGAGTGAATTGCCGAAAGTCAGATTTTTGATGAAATTGTGACCCCGGGGCTTAGGGGTTTTTTCAAAAAAATAATAATTCTGCCGGTTAAGTTGACGAGGGCTGATTTCTTTTCCTGGGATAAAAAGCCTTCTGTTTCGACCGTTAAACCTTTCAGGGGAGCATTTGGAACCGTTTGGCACCATTTTTGAGTGAATTGCCGAAAGTCAGATTTTTGATGAAATAGTGACCCCGGGGCTTAGGGATTTTTTTTAAAAAAAAATTTCTGCCGGTTAAGTTGTCGAGAGCTGATTTCTTTTCCTGTGATAAAAAACCTTCTGTTTCGACTGCCAAACATTTCAGGGGAGCATTTGCAACCGCTTGGCACCATTTTTGAGTGAATTGCCGAAAGTCAGATTTTTGATGAAATTGTGACCCCGGGGCTTAGGGCTTTTTTCCAAAAAAATCTTTTTCTGCCGGTTAAGTTGTCGAGGGCTGATTTCTTTTCCTGTGATAAATAGCCTTCTGTTTCGACCGCCAAACATTTCAGGGGAGCATTTGCAACCGTTTGGCACCATTTTTGAGTGAATTCCCGAAAGTCAGATTTTTGATGAAATTGTGACCCCGGGGCTTAGGGATGTTTGAAAAAAAAATTTCTGCCGGTTATGTTGTCGAGGACTGATTTCTTGTCCTGTGAAAAAAAGCCTTCTGTTTCGACCGCCAAACATTTCAGGGGAGCATTTGCAACCGTTTGGCACCATTTTTGAGTGAATTGCCGAAAGTCAAATTTTTCATGAAATTGTGACCCCGGGGCTTAGGGTTTTTTTCAAAAAAAATAATTCTGCCGGTTAAGTTGATGAGGGCTGATTTCTTTTCCTGTGATAAATAGCCTTCTGTTTCGACCGCCAAACATTTCAGGGGAGCATTTGCAACCGTTTGGCACCATTTTTGAGTGAATTGCCGAAAGTCAAATTTTTCATGAAATTGTGACCCCGGGGCTTAGGGATTTTTTCCAAAAAAATCTTTTTCTGCCGGTTAAGTTGTCGAGGGCTGATTTCTTTTCCTGTGATAAATAGCCTTCTGTTTCGACCGCCAAACATTTCAGGGGAGCATTTGCAACCGTTTGGCACCATTTTTGAGTGAATTCCCGAAAGTCAGATTTTTGATGAAATTGTGACCCCGGGGCTTAGGGATTTTTTCCAAAAAAATCTTTTTCTGCCGGTTAAGTTGTCGAGGGCTGATTTCTTTTCCTGTGATAAATAGCCTTCTGTTTCGACCGCCAAACATTTCAGGGGAGCATTTGCAACCGTTTGGCACCATTTTTGAGTGAATTCCCGAAAGTCAGATTTTTGATGAAATTGTGACCCCGGGGCTTAGAGGTTTTTTCAAAAAAAAAAATTCTGCCGGTTAAGTTGTCGAGGGCTGATTTCTTTTCCTGTGAAAAAAAACCTTCTGTTTCGACCGCCAAACATTTCAGGGGAGCATTTGCAACCGTTTGGCACCATTTTTGAGTGAATTGCCGAAAGTCAAATTTTTCATGAAATTGTGACCCCGGGGCTTAGGGATTTTTTCCAAAAAAATCTTTTTCTGCCGGTTAAGTTGTCGAGGGCTGATTTCTTTTCCTGTGATAAATAGCCTTCTGTTTCGACCGCCAAACATTTCAGGGGAGCATTTGCAACCGTTTGGCACCATTTTTGAGTGAATTCCCGAAAGTCAGATTTTTGATGAAATTGTGACCCCGGGGCTTAGAGGTTTTTTCAAAAAAAAAAATTCTGCCGGTTAAGTTGACGAGGGTTGATTTCTTTTCCTGGGATAAAAAGCCTTCTGTTTCGACCGCCAAACCCTTCAGGGGAGCATTTGCAACCGTTTGGCACCATTTTTGAGTGAATTGCCGAAAGTCAGATTTTTGATGAAATTGTGACCCAGGGGCTTAGGGATTTTTTCCAAAAAAATCTTTTTCTGCCGGTTAAGTTGTCGAGGGCTGATTTCTTTTCCTGTGATAAAAAACCTTCTGTTTCGACCGCCAAACATTTCAGGGGAGCATTTGCAACCGTTTGGCCCCATTTTTGAGTGAATTGCCGAAAGTCAGATTTTTGATGAAATTGTGACCCCGGGGCTTAGGGGTTTTTTCAAAAAAAAAAAAAATTCTGCCGGTTAAGTTGACGAGGGCTGATTTCTTTTCCTGGGATAAAAAGCCTTCTGTTTCGACCGCCAAACCTTTCAGGGGAGCATTTGCAACCGTTTGGCACCTTTTTTGAGTGAATTGCCGAAAGTCAGATTTTTGATGAAATAGTGACCCCGGGGCTTAGGGATTTTTTTAAAAAAAAAAATTCTGCCGGTTAAGTTGTCGAGAGCTGATTTCTTTTCCTGTGATAAAAAACCTTCTGTTTCGACTGCCAAACATTTCAGGGGAGCATTTGCAACCGTTTGGCACCATTTTTCAGTGAATTGCCGAAAGTCAGATTTTTGATGAAATTGTGACCCCGGGGCTTAGGGATTTTTTCCAAAAAAATCTTTTTCTGCCGGTTAAGTTGTCGAGGGCTGATTTCTTTTCCTGTGATAAAAAACCTTCTGTTTCGACCGCCAAACATTTCAGGGGAGCATTTGCAACCGTTTGGCACCATTTTTCAGTGAATTGCCGAAAGTCAGATTTTTGATGAAATTGTGACCCCGGGGCTTAGGGATTTTTTCCAAAAAAATCTTTTTCTGCCGGTTAAGTTGTCGAGGGCTGATTTCTTTTCCTGTGATAAATAGCCTTCTGTTTCGACCGCCAAACATTTCAGGGGAGCATTTGCAACCGTTTGGCACCATTTTTGAGTGAATTCCCGAAAGTCAGATTTTTGATGAAATTGTGACCCCGGGGCTTAGAGGTTTTTTCAAAAAAAAAAAATTCTGCCGGTTAAGTTGACGAGGGTTGATTTCTTTTCCTGGGATAAAAAGCCTTCTGTTTCGACCGCCAAACCCTTCAGGGGAGCATTTGCAACCGTTTGGCACCATTTTTGAGTGAATTGCCGAAAGTCAGATTTTTGATGAAATTGTGACCCCGGGGCTTAGGGATTTTTTCCAAAAAAATCTTTTTCTGCCGGTTAAGTTGTCGAGGGCTGATTTCTTTTCCTGTGATAAAAAACCTTCTGTTTCGACCGCCAAACATTTCAGGGGAGCATTTGCAACCGTTTGGCCCCATTTTTGAGTGAATTGCCGAAAGTCAGATTTTTGATGAAATTGTGACCCCGGGGCTTAGGGGTTTTTTCAAAAAAAAAAAAATTCTGCCGGTTAAGTTGACGAGGGCTGTTTTCTTTTCCTGGGATAAAAAGCCTTCTGTTTCGACCGCCAAACCTTTCAGGGGAGCATTTGGAACCGTTTGGCACCTTTTTTGAGTGAATTGCCGAAAGTCAGATTTTTGATGAAATAGTGACCCCGGGGCTTAGGGATTTTTTTTTTAAAAAAATTTCTGCCGGTTAAGTTGTCGAGAGCTGATTTCTTTTCCTGTGATAAAAAACCTTCTGTTTCGACTGCCAAACATTTCAGGGGAGCATTTGCAACCGTTTGGCACCATTTTTCAGTGAATTGCCGAAAGTCAGATTTTTGATGAAATTGTGACCCCGGGGCTTAGGGATTTTTTCCAAAAAAATCTTTTTCTGCCGGTTAAGTTGTCGAGGGCTGATTTCTTTTCCTGTGATAAATAGCCTTCTGTTTCGACCGCCAAACATTTCAGGGGAGCATTTGCAACCGTTTGGCACCATTTTTGAGTGAATTCCCGAAAGTCAGATTTTTGATGAAATTGTGACCCCGGGGCTTAGTGGTTTTTTCAAAAAAAAAAATTCTGCCGGTTAAGTTGACGAGGGTTGATTTCTTTTCCTGGGATAAAAAGCCTTCTGTTTCGACCGCCAAACCCTTCAGGGGAGCATTTGCAACCGTTTGGCACTATTTTTGAGTGAATTGCCGAAAGTCAGATTTTTGATGAAATTGTGACCCCGGGGCTTAGGGATTTTTTCCAAAGAAATCTTTTTCTGCCGGTTAAGTTGTCGAGGGCTGATTTCTTTTCCTGTGATAAAAAACCTTCTGTTTCGACCGCCAAACATTTCAGGGGAGCATTTGCAACCGTTTGGCACCATTTTTGAGTGAATTGCCGAAAGTCAAATTTTTCATGAAATTGTGACCCCGGGGCTTAGGGATTTTTTCCAAAAAAATCTTTTTCTGCCGGTTAAGTTGTCGAGGGCTGATTTCTTTTCCTGTGATAAATAGCCTTCTGTTTCGACCGCGAAACATTTCAGGGGAGCATTTGCAACCGTTTGGCACCATTTTTGAGTGAATTCCCGAAAGTCAGATTTTTGATGAAATTGTGACCCCGGGGCTTAGAGGTTTTTTCAAAAAAAAAAATTCTGCCGGTTAAGTTGACGAGGGTTGATTTCTTTTCCTGGGATAAAAAGCCTTCTGTTTCGACCGCCAAACCCTTCAGGGGAGCATTTGCAACCGTTTGGCACCATTTTTGAGTGAATTGCCGAAAGTCAGATTTTTGATGAAATTGTGACCCCGGGGCTTAGGGATTTTTTTCCAAAAAAATCTTTTTCTGCCGGTTAAGTTGTCGAGGGCTGATTTCTTTTCCTGTGATAAAAAACCTTCTGTTTCGACCGCCAAACATTTCAGGGGAGCATTTGCAACCGTTTGGCCCCATTTTTGAGTGAATTGCCGAAAGTCAGATTTTTGATGAAATTGTGACCCCGGGGCTTAGGGGTTTTTTCAAAAAAAAAAAAAATTCTGCCGGTTAAGTTGACGAGGGCTGATTTCTTTTCCTGGGATAAAAAGCCTTCTGTTTCGACCGCCAAACCTTTCAGGGGAGCATTTGCAACCGTTTGGCACCTTTTTTGAGTGAATTGCCGAAAGTCAGATTTTTGATGAAATAGTGACCCCGGGGCTTAGGGATTTTTTTTTAAAAAAAAATTCTGCCGGTTAAGTTGTCGAGAGCTGATTTCTTTTCCTGTGATAAAAAACCTTCTGTTTCGACTGCCAAACATTTCAGGGGAGCATTTGCAACCGTTTGGCACCATTTTTCAGTGAATTGCCGAAAGTCAGATTTTTGATGAAATTGTGACCCCGGGGCTTAGGGATTTTTTCCAAAAAAATCTTTTTCTGCCGGTTAAGTTGTCGAGGGCTGATTTCTTTTCCTGTGATAAATAGCCTTCTGTTTCGACCGCCAAACATTTCAGGGGAGCATTTTCAACCGTTTGGCACCATTTTTGAGTGAATTCCCGAAAGTCAGATTTTTGATGAAATTGTGACCCCGGGGCTTAGAGGTTTTTTCAAAAAAAAAAATTCTGCCTGTTAAGTTGACGAGGGTTGATTTCTTTTCCTGGGATAAAAAGCCTTCTGTTTCGACCGCCAAACCCTTCAGGGGAGCATTTGCAACCGTTTGGCACCATTTTTGAGTGAATTGCCGAAAGTCAGATTTTTGATGAAATTGTGACCCCGGGGCTTAGGGATTTTTTCCAAAAAAATCTTTTTCTGCCGGTTAAGTTGTCGAGGGCTGATTTCTTTTCCTGTGATAAAAAACCTTCTGTTTCGACCGCCAAACATTTCAGGGGAGCATTTGCAACCGTTTGGCACCATTTTTCAGTGAATTGCCGAAAGTCAGATTTTTGATGAAATTGTGACCCCGGGGCTTAGGGATTTTTTCCAAAAAAAATCTTTTTCTGCCGGTTAAGTTGTCGAGGGCTGATTTCTTTTCCTGTGATAAATAGCCTTCTGTTTCGACCGCCAAACATTTCAGGGGAGCATTTGCAACCGTTTGGCACCATTTTTGAGTGAATTCCCGAAAGTCAGATTTTTGATGAAATTGTGACCCCGGGGCTTAGAGGTTTTTTCAAAAAAAAAAAATTCTGCCGGTTAAGTTGACGAGGGTTGATTTCTTTTCCTGGGATAAAAAGCCTTCTGTTTCGACCGCCAAACCCTTCAGGGGAGCATTTGCAACCGTTTGGCACCATTTTTGAGTGAATTGCCGAAAGTCAGATTTTTGATGAAATTGTGACCCCGGGGCTTAGGGATTTTTTCCAAAAAAATCTTTTTCTGCCGGTTAAGTTGTCGAGGGCTGATTTCTTTTCCTGTGATAAAAAACCTTCTGTTTCGACCGCCAAACATTTCAGGGGAGCATTTGCAACCGTTTGGCACCATTTTTGAGTGAATTGCCGAAAGTCAGATTTTTGATGAAATTGTGACCCCGGGGCTTAGGGGTTTTTTCAAAAAAAAAAAAAATTCTGCCGGTTAAGTTGACGAGGGCTGTTTTCTTTTCCTGGGATAAAAAGCCTTCTGTTTCGACCGCCAAACCTTTCAGGGGAGCATTTGGAACCGTTTGGCACCTTTTTTGAGTGAATTGCCGAAAGTCAGATTTTTGATGAAATAGTGACCCCGGGGCTTAGGGATTTTTTTTAAAAAAAAATTTCTGCCGGTTAAGTTGTCGAGAGCTGATTTCTTTTCCTGTGATAAAAAACCTTCTGTTTCGACTGCCAAACATTTCAGGGGAGCATTTGCAACCGTTTGGCACCATTTTTCAGTGAATTGCCGAAAGTCAGATTTTTGATGAAATTGTGACCCCGGGGCTTAGGGATTTTTTCCAAAAAAATCTTTTTCTGCCGGTTAAGTTGTCGAGGGCTGATTTCTTTTCCTGTGATAAATAGCCTTCTGTTTCGACCGCCAAACATTTCAGGGGAGCATTTGCAACCGTTTGGCACCATTTTTGAGTGAATTCCCGAAAGTCAGATTTTTGATGAAATTGTGACCCCGGAGCTTAGTGGTTTTTTCAAAAAAAAAAATTCTGCCGGTTAAGTTGACGAGGGTTGATTTCTTTTCCTGGGATAAAAAGCCTTCTGTTTCGACCGCCAAACCCTTCAGGGGAGCATTTGCAACCGTTTGGCACCATTTTTGAGTGAATTGCCGAAAGTCAGATTTTTGATGAAATAGTGACCCCGGGGCTTAGGGATTTTTTTTTTAAAAAAAATTCTGCCGGTTAAGTTGTCGAGAGCTGATTTCTTTTCCTGTGATAAAAAACCTTCTGTTTCGACTGCCAAACATTTCAGGGGAGCATTTGCAACCGTTTGGCACCATTTTTCAGTGAATTGCCGAAAGTCAGATTTTTGATGAAATTGTGACCCCGGGGCTTAGGGATTTTTTCCAAAAAAATCTTTTTCTGCCGGTTAAGTTGTCGAGGGCTGATTTCTTTTCCTGTGATAAATAGCCTTCTGTTTCGACCGCCAAACATTTCAGGGGAGCATTTGCAACCGTTTGGCACCATTTTTGAGTGAATTCCCGAAAGTCAGATTTTTGATGAAATTGTGACCCCGGGGCTTAGAGGTTTTTTCAAAAAAAAAAATTCTGCCGGTTAAGTTGACGAGGGTTGATTTCTTTTCCTGGGATAAAAAGCCTTCTGTTTCGACCGCCAAACCCTTCAGGGGAGCATTTGCAACCGTTTGGCACCATTTTTGAGTGAATTGCCGAAAGTCAGATTTTTGATGAAATTGTGACCCCGGGGCTTAGGGATTTTTTCCAAAAAAATCTTTTTCTGCCGGTTAAGTTGTCGAGGGCTGATTTCTTTTCCTGTGATAAAAAACCTTCTGTTTCGACCGCCAAACATTTCAGGGGAGCATTTGCAACCGTTTGGCACCATTTTTCAGTGAATTGCCGAAAGTCAGATTTTTGATGAAATTGTGACCCCGGGGCTTAGGGATTTTTTCCAAAAAAATCTTTTTCTGCCGGTTAAGTTGTCGAGGGCTGATTTCTTTTCCTGTGATAAATAGCCTTCTGTTTCGACCGCCAAACATTTCAGGGGAGCATTTGCAACCGTTTGGCACCATTTTTGAGTGAATTCCCGAAAGTCAGATTTTTGATGAAATTGTGACCCCGGGGCTTAGAGGTTTTTTCAAAAAAAAAAAATTCTGCCGGTTAAGTTGACGAGGGTTGATTTCTTTTCCTGGGATAAAAAGCCTTCTGTTTCGACCGCCAAACCCTTCAGGGGAGCATTTGCAACCGTTTGGCACCATTTTTGAGTGAATTGCCGAAAGTCAGATTTTTGATGAAATTGTGACCCCGGGGCTTAGGGATTTTTTCCAAAAAAATCTTTTTCTGCCGGTTAAGTTGTCGAGGGCTGATTTCTTTTCCTGTGATAAAAAACCTTCTGTTTCGACCGCCAAACATTTCAGGGGAGCATTTGCAACCGTTTGGCCCCATTTTTGAGTGAATTGCCGAAAGTCAGATTTTTGATGAAATTGTGACCCCAGGGCTTAGGGGTTTTTTCAAAAAAATAATAATTCTGCCGGTTAAGTTGACGAGGGCTGATTTCTTTTCCTGGGATAAAAAGCCTTCTGTTTCGACCGTTAAACCTTTCAGGGGAGCATTTGGAACCGTTTGGCACCATTTTTGAGTGAATTGCCGAAAGTCAGATTTTTGATGAAATAGTGACCCCGGGGCTTAGGGATTTTTTTTTAAAAAAAAATTCTGCCGGTTAAGTTGTCGAGAGCTGATTTCTTTTCCTGTGATAAAAAACCTTCTGTTTCGACTGCCAAACATTTCAGGGGAGCATTTGCAACCGCTTGGCACCATTTTTGAGTGAATTGCCGAAAGTCAGATTTTTGATGAAATTGTGACCCCGGGGCTTAGGGATTTTTTCCAAAAAAATCTTTTTCTGCCGGTTAAGTTGTCGAGGGCTGATTTCTTTTCCTGTGATAAATAGCCTTCTGTTTCGACCGCCAAACATTTCAGGGGAGCATTTGCAACCGTTTGGCACCATTTTTGAGTGAATTCCCGAAAGTCAGATTTTTGATGAAATTGTGACCCCGGGGCTTAGGGATGTTTGAAAAAAAAATTTCTGCCGGTTATGTTGTCGAGGACTGATTTCTTGTCCTGTGATAAAAAGCCTTCTGTTTCGACCGCCAAACATTTCAGGGGAGCATTTGCAACCGTTTGGCACCATTTTTGAGTGAATTGCCGAAAGTCAAATTTTTCATGAAATTGTGACCCCGGGGCTTAGGGTTTTTTTCAAAAAAAATAATTCTGCCGGTTAAGTTGATGAGGGCTGATTTCTTTTCCTGTGATAAATAGCCTTCTGTTTCGACCGCCAAACATTTCAGGGGAGCATTTGCAACCGTTTGGCACCATTTTTGAGTGAATTGCCGAAAGTCAAATTTTTCATGAAATTGTGACCCCGGGGCTTAGGGATTTTTTCCAAAAAAATCTTTTTCTGCCGGTTAAGTTGTCGAGGGCTGATTTCTTTTCCTGTGATAAATAGCCTTCTGTTTCGACCGCCAAACCCTTCAGGGGAGCATTTGCAACCGTTTGGCACCATTTTTGAGTGAATTCCCGAAAGTCAGATTTTTGATGAAATTGTGACCCCGGGGCTTAGAGGTTTTTTCAAAAAAAAAAATTCTGCCGGTTAAGTTGACGAGGGTTGATTTCTTTTCCTGGGATAAAAAGCCTTCTGTTTCGACCGCCAAACCCTTCAGGGGAGCATTTGCAACCGTTTGGCACCATTTTTGAGTGAATTGCCGAAAGTCAGATTTTTGATGAAATTGTGACCCCGGGGCTTAGGGATTTTTTCCAAAAAAATCTTTTTCTGCCGGTTAAGTTGTCGAGGGCTGATTTCTTTTCCTGTGATAAAAAACCTTCTGTTTCGACCGCCAAACATTTCAGGGGAGCATTTGCAACCGTTTGGCCCCATTTTTGAGTGAATTGCCGAAAGTCAGATTTTTGATGAAATTGTGACCCCGGGGCTTAGGGGTTTTTTCAAAAAAATAATAATTCTGCCGGTTAAGTTGACGAGGGCTGATTTCTTTTCCTGGGATAAAAAGCCTTCTGTTTCGACCGCCAAACCTTTCAGGGGAGCATTTGGAACCGTTTGGCACCATTTTTGAGTGAATTGCTGAAAGTCAGATTTTTGATGAAATTGTGACCCCGGGGCTTAGGGATTTTTTTTTAAAAAAAATTTCTGCCGGTTAAGTTGTCGAGAGCTGATTTCTTTTCCTGTGATAAAAAACCTTCTGTTTCGACTGCCAAACATTTCAGGGGAGCATTTGCAACCGCTTGGCACCATTTTTGAGTGAATTGCCGAAAGTCAGATTTTTGATGAAATTGTGACCCCGGGGCTTAGGGATTTTTTCCAAAAAAATCTTTTTCTGCCGGTTAAGTTGTCGAGGGCTGATTTCTTTTCCTGTGATAAATAGCCTTCTGTTTCGACCGCCAAACATTTCAGGGGAGCATTTGCAACCGTTTGGCACCATTTTTGAGTGAATTCCCGAAAGTCAGATTTTTGATGAAATTGTGACCCCGGGGCTTAGTGGTTTTTTCAAAAAAAAAAATTCTGCCGGTTAAGTTGACGAGGGTTGATTTCTTTTCCTGGGATAAAAAGCCTTCTGTTTCGACCGCCAAACCCTTCAGGGGAGCATTTGCAACCGTTTGGCACCATTTTTGAGTGAATTGCCGAAAGTCAGATTTTTGATGAAATTGTGACCCCGGGGCTTAGGGATTTTTTCCAAAAAAATCTTTTTCTGCCGGTTAAGTTGTCGAGGGCTGATTTCTTTTCCTGTGATAAAAAACCTTCTGTTTCGACCGCCAAACATTTCAGGGGAGCATTTGCAACCGTTTGGCACCACTTTTGAGTGAATTCCCGAAAGTCAGATTTTTGATGAAATTGTGACCCCGGGGCTTAGGGATGTTTGAAAAAAAAATTTCTGCCGGTTATGTTGTCGAGGACTGATTTCTTGTCCTGTGATAAAAAGCCTTCTGTTTCGACCGCCAAACATTTCAGGGGAGCATTTGCAACCGTTTGGCACCATTTTTGAGTGAATTGCCGAAAGTCAAATTTTTCATGAAATTGTGACCCCGGGGCTTAGGGTTTTTTTCAAAAAAAATAATTCTGCCGGTTAAGTTGATGAGGGCTGATTTCTTTTCCTGTGATAAATAGCCTTCTGTTTCGACCGCCAAACATTTCAGGGGAGCATTTGCAACCGTTTGGCACCATTTTTGAGTGAATTGCCGAAAGTCAAATTTTTCATGAAATTGTGACCCCGGGGCTTAGGGATTTTTTCCAAAAAAATCTTTTTCTGCCGGTTAAGTTGTCGAGGGCTGATTTCTTTTCCTGTGATAAATAGCCTTCTGTTTCGACCGCCAAACCCTTCAGGGGAGCATTTGCAACCGTTTGGCACCATTTTTGAGTGAATTCCCGAAAGTCAGATTTTTGATGAAATTGTGACCCCGGGGCTTAGTGGTTTTTTCAAAAAAAAAAATTCTGCCGGTTAAGTTGACGAGGGTTGATTTCTTTTCCTGGGATAAAAAGCCTTCTGTTTCGACCGCCAAACCCTTCAGGGGAGCATTTGCAACCGTTTGGCACCATTTTTGAGTGAATTGCCGAAAGTCAGATTTTTGATGAAATTGTGACCCCGGGGCTTAGGGATTTTTTCCAAAAAAATCTTTTTCTGCCGGTTAAGTTGTCGAGGGCTGATTTCTTTTCCTGTGATAAAAAACCTTCTGTTTCGACCGCCAAACATTTCAGGGGAGCATTTGCAACCGTTTGGCCCCATTTTTGAGTGAATTGCCGAAAGTCAGATTTTTGATGAAATTGTGACCCCGGGGCTTAGGGGTTTTTTCAAAAAAATAATAATTCTGCCGGTTAAGTTGACGAGGGCTGATTTCTTTTCCTGGGATAAAAAGCCTTCTGTTTCGACCGCCAAACCTTTCAGGGGAGCATTTGGAACCGTTTGGCACCATTTTTGAGTGAATTGCCGAAAGTCAGATTTTTGATGAAATTGTGACCCCGGGGCTTAGGGATTTTTTTTAAAAAAAAATTTCTGCCGGTTAAGTTGTCGAGAGCTGATTTCTTTTCCTGTGATAAAAAACCTTCTGTTTCGACTGCCAAACATTTCAGGGGAGCATTTGCAACCGCTTGGCACCATTTTTGAGTGAATTGCCGAAAGTCAGATTTTTGATGAAATTGTGACCCCGTGGCTTAGGGATTTTTTCCAAAAAAATCTTTTTCTGCCGGTTAAGTTGTCGAGGGCTGATTTCTTTTCCTGTGATAAATAGCCTTCTGGTTCGACCGCCAAACATTTCAGGGGAGCATTTGCAACCGTTTGGCACCATTTTTGAGTGAATTCCCGAAAGTCAGATTTTTGATGAAATTGTGACCCCGGGGCTTAGTGGTTTTTTCAAAAAAAAAAATTCTGCCGGTTAAGTTGACGAGGGTTGATTTCTTTTCCTGGGATAAAAAGCCTTCTGTTTCGACCGCCAAACCCTTCAGGGGAGCATTTGCAACCGTTTGGCACCATTTTTGAGTGAATTGCCGAAAGTCAGATTTTTGATGAAATTGTGACCCCGGGGCTTAGGGATTTTTTCCAAAAAAATCTTTTTCTGCCGGTTAAGTTGTCGAGGGCTGATTTCTTTTCCTGTGATAGAAAACCTTCTGTTTCGACCGCCAAACATTTCAGGGGAGCATTTGCAACCGTTTGGCACCATTTTTGAGTGAATTGCCGAAAGTCAAATTTTTCATGAAATTGTGACCCCGGGGCTTAGGGATTTTTTCCAAAAAAATCTTTTTCTGCCGGTTAAGTTGTCGAGGGCTGATTTCTTTTCCTGTGATAAATAGCCTTCTGTTTCGACCGCCAAACATTTCAGGGGAGCATTTGCAACCGTTTGGCACCATTTTTGAGTGAATTCCCGAAAGTCAGATTTTTGATGAAATTGTGACCCCGGGGCTTAGGGGTTTTTTCAAAAAAAATCTTTTTCTGCCGGTTAAGTTGTCGAGGGCTGATTTCTTTTCCTGTGATAAAAAACCTTCTGTTTCGACCGCCAAACATTTCAGGGGAGCATTTGCAACCGTTTGGCCCCATTTTTGAGTGAATTGCCTAAAGTCAGATTTTTGATGAAATTGTGACCCCGGGGCTTAGGGGTTTTTTCAAAAAAAAAAAAAATTCTGCCGGTTAAGTTGACGAGGGTTGATTTCTTTTCCTGGGATAAAAAGCCTTCTGTTTCGACCGCCAAACCTTTCAGGGGAGCATTTGCAACCGTTTGGCACCTTTTTTGAGTGAATTGCCGAAAGTCAGATTTTTGATGAAATTGTGACCCCGGGGCTTAGGGGTTTTTTCAAAAAAAAAAAAAATTCTGCCGGTTAAGTTGACGAGGGTTGATTTCTTTTCCTGGGATAAAAAACCTTCTGTTTCGACCGCCAAACCCTTCAGGGGAGCATTTGCAACCGTTTGGCACCATTTTTCAGTGAATTGCCGAAAGTCAGATTTTTGATGAAATTGTGACCCCGGGGCTTAGGGATTTTTTCCAAAAAAATCTTTTTCTGCCGGTTAAGTTGTCGAGGGCTGATTTCTTTTCCTGTGATAAATAGCCTTCTGTTTCGACCGCCAAACATTTCAGGGGAGCATTTGCAACCGTTTGGCACCATTTTTGAGTGAATTCCCGAAAGTCAGATTTTTGATGAAATTGTGACCCCGGGGCTTAGTGGTTTTTTCAAAAAAAAAAATTCTGCCGGTTAAGTTGACGAGGGTTGATTTCTTTTCCTGGGATAAAAAGCCTTCTGTTTCGACCGCCAAACCCTTCAGGGGAGCATTTGCAACCGTTTGGCACCATTTTTGAGTGAATTGCCGAAAGTCAGATTTTTGATGAAATTGTGACCCCGGGGCTTAGGGATTTTTTCCAAAAAAATCTTTTTCTGCCGGTTAAGTTGTCGAGGGCTGATTTCTTTTCCTGTGATAAAAAACCTTCTGTTTCGACCGCCAAACATTTCAGGGGAGCATTTGCAACCGTTTGGCCCCATTTTTGAGTGAATTGCCGAAAGTCAGATTTTTGATGAAATTGTGACCCCGGGGCTTAGGGGTTTTTTCAAAAAAAAAAAAAATTCTGCCGGTTAAGTTGACGAGGGCTGATTTCTTTTCCTGGGATAAAAAGCCTTCTGTTTCGACCGCCAAACCTTTCAGGGGAGCATTTGCAACCGTTTGGCACCTTTTTTGAGTGAATTGCCGAAAGTCAGATTTTTGATGAAATAGTGACCCCGGGGCTTAGAGGTTTTTTCAAAAAAAAAAATTCTGCCGGTTAAGTTGACGACGGTTGAGTTCTTTTCCTGGGATAAAAAGCCTTCTGTTTCGACCGCCAAACCCTTCAGGGGAGCATTTGCAACCGTTTGGCACCATTTTTGAGTGAATTGCCGAAAGTCAGATTTTTGATGAAATAGTGACCCCGGGGCTTAGGGATTTTTTTTAAAAAAAAATTTCTGCCGGTTAAGTTGTCGAGAGCTGATTTCTTTTCCTGTGATAAAAAACCTTCTGTTTCGACTGCCAAACATTTCAGGGGAGCATTTGCAACCGCTTGGCACCATTTTTGAGTGAATTGCCGAAAGTCAGATTTTTGATGAAATTGTGACCCCGGGGCTTAGGGATTTTTTCCAAAAAAATCTTTTTCTGCCGGTTAAGTTGTCGAGGGCTGATTTCTTTTCCTGTGATAAATAGCCTTCTGTTTCGACCGCCAAACATTTCAGGGGAGCATTTGCAACCGTTTGGCACCATTTTTGAGTGAATTCCCGAAAGTCAGATTTTTGATGAAATTGTGACCCCGGGGCTTAGAGGTTTTTTCAAAAAAAAAAAATTCTGCCGGTTAAGTTGACGAGGGTTGATTTCTTTTCCTGGGATAAAAAGCCTTCTGTTTCGACCGCCAAACCCTTCAGGGGAGCATTTGCAACCGTTTGGCACCATTTTTGAGTGAATTGCCGAAAGTCAGATTTTTGATGAAATTGTGACCCCGGGGCTTAGGGATTTTTTCCAAAAAAATCTTTTTCTGCCGGTTAAGTTGTCGAGGGCTGATTTCTTTTCCTGTGATAAAAAACCTTCTGTTTCGACCGCCAAACATTTCAGGGGAGCATTTGCAACCGTTTGGCCCCATTTTTGAGTGAATTGCCGAAAGTCAGATTTTTGATGAAATTGTGACCCCGGGGCTTAGGGGTTTTTTCAAAAAAAAAAAAAAATCTGCCGGTTAAGTTGACGAGGGCTGTTTTCTTTTCCTGGGATAAAAAGCCTTCTGTTTCGACCGCCAAACCTTTCAGGGGAGCATTTGGAACCGTTTGGCACCTTTTTTGAGTGAATTGCCGAAAGTCAGATTTTTGATGAAATAGTGACCCCGGGGCTTAGGGATTTTTTTTAAAAAAAAATTTCTGCCGGTTAAGTTGTCGAGAGCTGATTTCTTTTCCTGTGATAAAAAACCTTCTGTTTCGACTGCCAAACATTTCAGGGGAGCATTTGCAACCGTTTGGCACCATTTTTCAGTGAATTGCCGAAAGTCAGATTTTTGATGAAATTGTGACCCCGGGGCTTAGGGATTTTTTCCAAAAAAATCTTTTTCTGCCGGTTAAGTTGTCGAGGGCTGATTTCTTTTCCTGTGATAAATAGCCTTCTGTTTCGACCGCCAAACATTTCAGGGGAGCATTTGCAACCGTTTGGCACCATTTTTGAGTGAATTCCCGAAAGTCAGATTTTTGATGAAATTGTGACCCCGGGGCTTAGAGGTTTTTTCAAAAAAAAAAATTCTGCCGGTTAAGTTGACGAGGGTTGATTTCTTTTCCTGGGATAAAAAGCCTTCTGTTTCGACCGCCAAACCCTTCAGGGGAGCATTTGCAACCGTTTGGCACCATTTTTGAGTGAATTGCCGAAAGTCAGATTTTTGATGAAATTGTGACCCCGGGGCTTAGGGATTTTTTCCAAAAAAATCTTTTTCTGCCGGTTAAGTTGTCGAGGGCTGATTTCTTTTCCTGTGATAAAAAACCTTCTGTTTCGACCGCCAAACATTTCAGGGGAGCATTTGCAACCGTTTGGCACCATTTTTCAGTGAATTGCCGAAAGTCAGATTTTTGATGAAATTGTGACCCCGGGGCTTAGGGATTTTTTCCAAAAAAAATCTTTTTCTGCCGGTTAAGTTGTCGAGGGCTGATTTCTTTTCCTGTGATAAATAGCCTTCTGTTTCGACCGCCAAACATTTCAGGGGAGCATTTGCAACCGTTTGGCACCATTTTTGAGTGAATTCCCGAAAGTCAGATTTTTGATGAAATTGTGACCCCGGGGCTTAGAGGTTTTTTCAAAAAAAAAAAATTCTGCCGGTTAAGTTGACGAGGGTTGATTTCTTTTCCTGGGATAAAAAGCCTTCTGTTTCGACCGCCAAACCCTTCAGGGGAGCATTTGCAACCGTTTGGCACCATTTTTGAGTGAATTCCCGAAAGTCAGATTTTTGATGAAATTGTGACCCCGGGGCTTAGGGATGTTTGAAAAAAAAATTTCTGCCGGTTATGTTGTCGAGGACTGATTTCTTGTCCTGTGATAAAAAGCCTTCTGTTTCGAGCGCCAAACATTTCAGGGGAGCATTTGCAACCGTTTGGCACCATTTTTGAGTGAATTGCCGAAAGTCAAATTTTTCATGAAATTGTGACCCCGGGGCTTAGGGTTTTTTTCAAAAAAAATAATTCTGACGGTTAAGTTGATGAGGGCTGATTTCTTTTCCTGTGATAAATAGCCTTCTGTTTCGACCGCCAAACATTTCAGGGGAGCATTTGCAACCGTTTGGCACCATTTTTGAGTGAATTGCCGAAAGTCAAATTTTTCATGTAATTGTGACCCCGGGGCTTAGGGATTTTTTCCAAAAAAATCTTTTTCTGCCGGTTAAGTTGTCGAGGGCTGATTTCTTTTCCTGTGATAAATAGCCTTCTGTTTCGACCGCCAAACATTTCAGGGGAGCATTTGCAACCGTTTGGCACCATTTTTGAGTGAATTCCCGAAAGTCATATTTTTGATGAAATTGTGACCCCGGGGCTTAGAGGTTTTTTCAAAAAAAAAAATTCTGCCGGTTAAGTTGACGAGGGTTGATTTCTTTTCCTGGGATAAAAAGCCTTCTGTTTCGACCGCCAAACCCTTCAGGGGAGCATTTGCAACCGTTTGGCACCATTTTTGAGTGAATTGCCGAAAGTCAGATTTTTGATGAAATTGTGACCCCGGGGCTTAGGGATTTTTTCCAAAAAAATCTTTTTCTGCCGGTTAAGTTGTCGAGGGCTGATTTCTTTTCCTGTGATAAAAAACCTTCTGTTTCGACCGCCAAACATTTCAGGGGAGCATTTGCAACCGTTTGGCCCCATTTTTGAGTGAATTGCCGAAAGTCAGATTTTTGATGAAATTGTGACCCCGGGGCTTAGGGGTTTTTTCAAAAAAATAATAATTCTGCCGGTTAAGTTGACGAGGGCTGATTTCTTTTACTGGGATAAAAAGCCTTCTGTTTCGACCGTTAAACCTTTCAGGGGAGCATTTGGAACCGTTTGGCACCATTTTTGAGTGAGTTGCCGAAAGTCAGATTTTTGATGAAATAGTGACCCCGGGGCTTAGGGATTTTTTTTTTTAAAAAATTTCTGCCGGTTAAGTTGTCGAGAGCTGATTTCTTTTCCTGTGATAAAAAACCTTCTGTTTCGACTGCCAAACATTTCAGGGGAGCATTTGCAACCGCTTGGCACCATTTTTGAGTGAATTGCCGAAAGTCAGATTTTTGATGAAATTGTGACCCCGGGGCTTAGGGATTTTTTCCAAAAAAATCTTTTTCTGCCGGTTAAGTTGTCGAGGGCTGATTTCTTTTCCTGTGATAAATAGCCTTCTGTTTCGACCGCCAAACATTTCAGGGGAGCATTTGCAACCGTTTGGCACCATTTTTGAGTGAATTCCCGAAAGTCAGATTTTTGATGAAATTGTGACCCCGGGGCTTAGGGATGTTTGAAAAAAAAAATTCTGCCGGTTATGTTGTCGAGGACTGATTTCTTGTCCTGTGATAAAAAGCCTTCTGTTTCGACCGCCAAACATTTCAGGGGAGCATTTGCAACCGTTTGGCACCATTTTTGAGTGAATTCCCGAAAGTCAGATTTTTGATGAAATTGTGACCCCGGGGCTTAGAGGTTTTTTCAAAAAAAAAAAATTCTGCCGGTTAAGTTGACGAGGGTTGATTTCTTTTCCTGGGATAAAAAGCCTTCTGTTTCGACCGCCAAACCCTTCAGGGGAGCATTTGCAACCGTTTGGCACCATTTTTGAGTGAATTCCCGAAAGTCAGATTTTTGATGAAATTGTGACCCCGGGGCTTAGGGATGTTTGAAAAAAAAATTTCTGCCGGTTATGTTGTCGAGGACTGATTTCTTGTTCTGTGATAAAAAGCCTTCTGTTTCGAGCGCCAAACATTTCAGGGGAGCATTTGCAACCGTTTGGCACCATTTTTGAGTGAATTGCCGAAAGTCAAATTTTTCATGAAATTGTGACCCCGGGGCTTAGGGTTTTTTTCAAAAAAAATAATTCTGCCGGTTAAGTTGATGAGGGCTGATTTCTTTTCCTGTGATAAATAGCCTTCTGTTTCGACCGCCAAACATTTCAGGGGAGCATTTGCAACCGTTTGGCACCATTTTTGAGTGAATTGCCGAAAGTCAAATTTTTCATGTAATTGTGACCCCGGGGCTTAGGGATTTTTTCCAAAAAAATCTTTTTCTGCCGGTTAAGTTGTCGAGGGCTGATTTCTTTTCCTGTGATAAATAGCCTTCTGTTTCGACCGCCAAACATTTCAGGGGAGCATTTGCAACCGTTTGGCACCATTTTTGAGTGAATTCCCGAAAGTCATATTTTTGATGAAATTGTGACCCCGGGGCTTAGAGGTTTTTTCAAAAAAAAAAATTCTGCCGGTTAAGTTGACGAGGGTTGATTTCTTTTCCTGGGATAAAAAGCCTTCTGTTTCGACCGCCAAACCCTTCAGGGGAGCATTTGCAACCGTTTGGCACCATTTTGGAGTGAATTGCCGAAAGTCAGATTTTTGATGAAATTGTGACCCCGGGGCTTAGGGATTTTTTCCAAAAAAATCTTTTTCTGCCGGTTAAGTTGTCGAGGGCTGATTTCTTTTCCTGTGATAAAAAACCTTCTGTTTCGACCGCCAAACATTTCAGGGGAGCATTTGCAACCGTTTGGCCCCATTTTTGAGTGAATTGCCGAAAGTCAGATTTTTGATGAAATTGTGACCCCGGGGCTTAGGGGTTTTTTCAAAAAAATAATAATTCTGCCGGTTAAGTTGACGAGGGCTGATTTCTTTTCCTGGGATAAAAAGCCTTCTGTTTCGACCGTTAAACCTTTCAGGGGAGCATTTGGAACCGTTTGGCACCATTTTTGAGTGAATTGCCGAAAGTCAGATTTTTGATGAAATAGTGACCCCGGGGCTTAGGGATTTTTTTTTTTAAAAAATTTCTGCCGGTTAAGTTGTCGAGAGCTGATTTCTTTTCCTGTGATAAAAAACCTTCTGTTTCGACTGCCAAACATTTCAGGGGAGCATTTGCAACCGCTTGGCACCATTTTTGAGTGAATTGCCGAAAGTCAGATTTTTGATGAAATTGTGACCCCGGGGCTTAGGGATTTTTTCCAAAAAAATCTTTTTCTGCCGGTTAAGTTGTCGAGGGCTGATTTCTTTTCCTGTGATAAATAGCCTTCTGTTTCGACCGCCAAACATTTCAGGGGAGCATTTGCAACCGTTTGGCACCATTTTTGAGTGAATTCCCGAAAGTCAGATTTTTGATGAAATTGTGACCCCGGGGCTTAGGGATGTTTGAAAAAAAAATTTCTGCCGGTTATGTTGTCGAGGACTGATTTCTTGTCCTGTGATAAAAAGCCTTCTGTTTCGACCGCCAAACATTTCAGGGGAGCATTTGCAACCGTTTGGCACCATTTTTGAGTGAATTGCCGAAAGTCAAATTTTTCATGAAATTGTGACCCCGGGGCTTAGGGTTTTTTTCAAAAAAAATAATTCTGCCGGTTAAGTTGATGAGGGCTGATTTCTTTTCCTGTGATAAATAGCCTTCTGTTTCGACCGCCAAACATTTCAGGGGAGCATTTGCAACCGTTTGGCACCATTTTTGAGTGAATTGCCGAAAGTCAAATTTTTCATGAAATTGTGACCCCGGGGCTTAGGGATTTTTTCCAAAAAAATCTTTTTCTGCCGGTTAAGTTGTCGAGGGCTGATTTCTTTTCCTGTGATAAATAGCCTTCTGTTTCGACCGCCAAACATTTCAGGGGAGCATTTGCAACCGTTTGGCACCATTTTTGAGTGAATTCCCGAAAGTCAGATTTTTGATGAAATTGTGACCCCGGGGCTTAGAGGTTTTTTCAAAAAAAAAAATTCTGCCGGTTAAGTTGACGAGGGTTGATTTCTTTTCCTGGGATAAAAAGCCTTCTGTTTCGACCGCCAAACCCTTCAGGGGAGCATTTGCAACCGTTTGGCACCATTTTTGAGTGAATTGCCGAAAGTCAGATTTTTGATGAAATTGTGACCCCGGGGCTTAGGGATTTTTTCCAAAAAAATCTTTTTCTGCCGGTTAAGATGTCGAGGGCTGATTTCTTTTCCTGTGATAAAAAACCTTCTGTTTCGACCGCCAAACATTTCAGGGGAGCATTTGCAACCGTTTGGCACCATTTTTGAGTGAATTGCCGAAAGTCAGATTTTTGATGAAATTGTGACCCCGGGGCTTAGGGGATTTTTCAAAAAAATAATAATTCTGCCGGTTAAGTTGACGAGGGCTGATTTCTTTTCCTGGGATAAAAAGCCTTCTGTTTCGACCGTTAAACCTTTCAGGGGAGCATTTGGAACCGTTTGGCACCATTTTTGAGTGAATTGCCGAAAGTCAGATTTTTGATGAAATAGTGACCCCGGGGCTTAGGGATTTTTTTTAAAAAAAAATTTCTGCCGGTTAAGTTGTCGAGAGCTGATTTCTTTTCCTGTGATAAAAAACCTTCTGTTTCGACTGCCAAACATTTCAGGGGAGCATTTGCAACCGCTTGGCACCATTTTTGAGTGAATTGCCGAAAGTCAGATTTTTGATGAAATTGTGACCCCGGGGCTTAGGGATTTTTTCCAAAAAAATCTTTTTCTGCCGGTTAAGTTGTCGAGGGCTGATTTCTTTTCCTGTGATAAATAGCCTTCTGTTTCGACCGCCAAACATTTCAGGGGAGCATTTGCAACCGTTTGGCACCATTTTTGAGTGAATTCCCGAAAGTCAGATTTTTGATGAAATTGTGACCCCGGGGCTTAGGGATGTTTGAAAAAAAAATTTCTGCCGGTTATGTTGTCGAGGACTGATTTCTTGTCCTGTGATAAAAAGCCTTCTGTTTCGACCGCCAAACATTTCAGGGGAGCATTTGCAACCGTTTGGCACCATTTTTGAGTGAATTGCCGAAAGTCAAATTTTTCATGAAATTGTGACCCCGGGGCTTAGGGTTTTTTTCAAAAAAAATAATTCTGCCGGTTAAGTTGATGAGGGCTGATTTCTTTTCCTGTGATAAATAGCCTTCTGTTTCGACCGCCAAACATTTCAGGGGAGCGTTTGCAACCGTTTGGCACCATTTTTGAGTGAATTGCCGAAAGTCAAATTTTTCATGAAATTGTGACCCCGGGGCTTAGGGATTTTTTCCAAAAAAATCTTTTTCTGCCGGTTAAGTTGTCGAGGGCTGATTTCTTTTCCTGTGATAAATAGCCTTCTGTTTCGACCGCCAAACATTTCAGGGGAGCATTTGCAACCGTTTGGCACCATTTTTGAGTGAATTCCCGAAAGTCAGATTTTTGATGAAATTGTGACCCCGGGGCTTAGAGGTTTTTTCAAAAAAAAAAATTCTGCCGGTTAAGTTGACGAGCGTTGATTTCTTTTCCTGGGATAAAAAGCCTTCTGTTTCGACCGCAAAACCCTTCAGGGGAGCATTTGCAACCGTTTGGCACCATTTTGGAGTGAATTGCCGAAAGTCAGATTTTTGATGAAATTGTGACCCCGGGGCTTAGGGATTTTTTCCAAAAAAATCTTTTTCTGCCGGTTAAGTTGTCGAGGGCTGATTTCTTTTCCTGTGATAAAAAACCTTCTGTTTCGACCGCCAAACATTTCAGGGGAGCATTTGCAACCGTTTGGCCCCATTTTTGAGTGAATTGCCGAAAGTCAGATTTTTGATGAAATTGTGACCCCGGGGCTTAGGGGTTTTTAAAAAAAAAAAAAAATTCTGCCGGTTAAGTTGACGAGGGCTGATTTCTTTTCCTGGGATAAAAAGCCTTCTGTTTCGACCGCCAAACCTTTCAGGGGAGCATTTGCAACCGTTTGGCACCTTTTTTGAGTGAATTGCCGAAAGTCAGATTTTTGATGAAATAGTGACCCCGGGGCTTAGGGATTTTTTTTTTAAAAAAAATTTCTGCCGGTTAAGTTGTCGAGAGCTGATTTCTTTTCCTGTGATAAAAAACCTTCTGTTTCGACTGCCAAATATTTCAGGGGAGCATTTGCAACCGTTTGGCACCATTTTTCAGTGAATTGCCGAAAGTCAGATTTTTGATGAAATTGTGACCCCGGGGCTTAGGGATTTTTTCCAAAAAAATCTTTTTCTGCCGGTTAAGTTGTCGAGGGCTGATTTCTTTTCCTGTGATAAATAGCCTTCTGTTTCGACCGCCAAACATTTCAGGGGAGCATTTGCAACCGTTTGGCACCATTTTTGAGTGAATTCCCGAAAGTCAGATTTTTTGATGAAATTGTGACCCCGGGGCTTAGTGGTTTTTTCAAAAAAAAAAATTCTGCCGGTTAAGTTGACGAGGGTTGATTTCTTTTCCTGGGATAAAAAGCCTTCTGTTTCGACCGCCAAACCCTTCAGGGGAGCATTTGCAACCGTTTGGCACCATTTTTGAGTGAATTGCCGAAAGTCAGATTTTTGATGAAATTGTGACCCCGGGGCTTAGGGATTTTTTCCAAAAAAATCTTTTTCTGCCGGTTAAGTTGTCGAGGGCTGATTTCTTTTCCTGTGATAAAAAACCTTCTGTTTCGACCGCCAAACATTTCAGGGGAGCATTTGCAACCGTTTGGCCCCATTTTTGAGTGAATTGCCGAAAGTCAGATTTTTGATGAAATTGTGACCCCGGGGCTTAGGGGTTTTTTCAAAAAAATAATAATTCTGCCGGTTAAGTTGACGAGGGCTGATTTCTTTTCCTGGGATAAAAAGCCTTCTGTTTCGACCGCCAAACCTTTCAGGGGAGCATTTGGAACCGTTTGGCACCATTTTTGAGTGAATTGCCGAAAGTCAGATTTTTGATGAAATTGTGACCCCGGGGCTTAGGGATTTTTTCCAAAAAAATCTTTTTCTGCCGGTTAAGTTGTCGAGGGCTGATTTCTTTTCCTGTGATAAATAGCCTTCTGTTTCGACCGCCAAACATTTCAGGGGAGCATTTGCAACCGTTTGGCACCATTTTTGAGTGAATTCCCGAAAGTCAGATTTTTGATGAAATTGTGACCCCGGGGCTTAGGGGTTGTTTTTTTTTAAAAAAAATTCTGTCGGTTAAGTTGACGAGGGTTGATTTCTTTTCCTGGGATAAAAAGCCTTCTGTTTCGACCGCCAAACCTTTCAGGGGAGCATTTGCAACCGTTTGGCACCATTTTTGAGTGAATTGCTGAAAGTCATATTTTTGATGAAATTGTGACCCCAGGGCTTAGGGGTTTTTTTAAAAAAATAAATTCTGCCGGTTAAGTTGTCGAGGGCTGATTTCTTTTCCTGTGATAAAAAACCTTCTGTTTCGGCCGCCAAACATTTCAGGGGAGCATTTGCAAACGTTTGGCGCCATTTTTGAGTGAATTGCCGAAAGTCAGATTTTTGATGAAATTGTGACCCCGGGGCTTAGGGGTTTTTTCCAAAAAAATAAATTCTGCCGGTTAAGTTGACGAGAGCTGATTTCTTTTCCTGGGATAAAAAGCCTTCTATTTCGACTGCCAAACATTTCAGGGGAGCATTTGCAACCGTTTGGCACCATTTTTGAGTGAATTGCCGAAAGTCAGATTTTTGATGAAATTGTGACCCCGGGGCTTAGGGATTTTTTCCAAAAAAATCTTTTTCTGCCGGTTAAGTTGTCGAGGGCTGATTTCTTTTCCTGTGATAAATAGCATTCTGTTTCGACCGCCAAACATTTCAGGGGAGCATTTGCAACCGTTTGGCACCAATTTTGAGTGAATTGCCGAAAGTTAGATTTTTGATGAAATTGTGACCCCGGGGCTTAGGGATTTTTTCAAAAAAAATAATTCTGCCGGTTAAGTTGACGAGGGCTGATTTCTTTTCCTGTGATAAAAAACCTTCTCTTTCGACCGCCAAACATTTCAGGGGAGCATTTGCAGCCGTTTGGCACCATTTTTGAGTGAATTGCTGAAAGTCAGATTTTTGATGAAATAGTGACCCCGGGGCTTAGAGATTTTTTTAAAAAAAAAATTTCTGCCGGTTAAGTTGTCGAGAGCTGATTTCTTTTCCTGGGATAAGAAACCTTCTGTTTCGACTGCCAAACATTTCAGGGGAGCATTTGCAACCGTTTGGCACCATTTTTGAGTGAATTGCCGAAAGTCAGATTTTTGATGAAATTGTGACCCCGGGGCTTAGGGATTTTTTCCAAAAAAATCTTTTTCTGCCGGTTAAGTTGTCGAGGGCAGATTTCTTTTCCTGTGGTAAATAGCCTTCTGTTTCGACTGCCAAACATTTCAGGGGAGCATTTGCAACCGTTTGGCAC
This sequence comes from Podarcis filfolensis, assembly GCF_964270895.1. Classification (NCBI taxonomy): domain Eukaryota; kingdom Metazoa; phylum Chordata; class Lepidosauria; order Squamata; family Lacertidae; genus Podarcis; species Podarcis filfolensis. Next base: position 110,164 of record NW_028149487.1, read on the forward strand.
CATTTTTGAGTGAATTGCCGAAAGTCAGATTTTTGATGATATTGTGACCCCGGGGCTTAGGGATTTTTTCCAAAAAAATCTTTTTCTGCCGGTTAAGTTGTCGAGGGCAGATTTCTTTTCCTGTGGTAAATAGCCTTCTGTTTCGACTGCCAAACATTTCAGGGGAGCATTTGCAACCGTTTGGCACCATTTTTGAGTGAATTGCCGAAAGTCAGATTTTTGATGAAATTGTAACCCCGGGGCTTAGTGCTTTTTTTAAAAAAAAAAAATTCTGCCGGTTAAGTTGTCGAGGGCTGATTTCTTTTCCTGTGATAAAAAACCTTCTGTTTCGACCGCCAAACATTTCAGGGGAGCATTTGCAACCGTTTGGCACCATTTTTGAGTGAATTGCCGAAAGTTACATTTTTGATGAAATTGTGACCCCGGGGCTTAGGGTTTTTTTCAAAAAAAATAATTCTGCCGGTTAAGTTGATGAGGGCTGATTTCTTTTCCTGTGATAAAAAACCTTCTGTTTCGATCGCCAAACATTTCAGGGGAGCATTTGCAACCGTTTGGCACCATTTTTGAGTGAATTGCCGAAACTCAGTTTTTTGATGAAATTGTGACCCCGGGGCTTAGGGGTTTTTTTAAAAAAAAAAAAATTCTGTCGTTTAAGTTGACAAGGGTTGATTTCTTTTCCTGGGATAAAAAGCCTTCTGTTTCGACCGCCAAACCTTTCAGCGGAGCATTTGCAACCGTTTGGCACCATTTTTGAGTGAATTGCTGAAAGTCATATTTTTGATGAAATTGTGACCCCAGGGCTTAGGGGTTTTTTTAAAAAAATAAATTCTGCCGGTTAAGTTGTCGAGGGCTGATTTCTTTTCCTGTGATAAAAAACCTTCTGTTTCGGCCGCCAAACATTTCAGGGGAGCATTTGCAACCGTTTGGCACCATTTTTGAGTGAATTGCCGAAAGTTAGCTTTTTGATGAAATTGTGACCCCGGGGCTTAGGGTTTTTTTCAAAAATAATAATTCTGCCGGTTAAGTTGATGAGGGCTGATTTCTTTTCCTGTGATAAAAAACCTTCTGTTTCGACCGCCAAACATTTCAGGGGCGCATTTGCAACCGTTTGGCACCATTTTTGAGTGAATTGCCGAAAGTCAGATTTTTGATGAAATTGTGACCCCGGGGCTTAGGGGTTTTTTCAAAAAAAATGAATTCTGCCGGTTAAGTTGACGAGGGCTGATTTCTTTTCCTGGGATAAAAAGCCTTCTTTTTCGACTGCCAAACATTTCAGGGGAGCATTTGCAACCGTTTGGCACCATTTTTGAGTGAATTGCCGAAAGTCAGATTTTTTATGAAATTGTGACCCCGGGGCTTAGGGATTTTTTCCAAAAAAATCTTTTTCTGCCGGTTAAGTTGTCGAGGGCTGATTTCTTTTCCTGTGATAAATAGCATTCTGTTTCGACCGCCAAACATTTCAGGGGAGCATTTGCAACCGTTTGGCACCAATTTTGAGTGAATTGCCGAAAGTTAGATTTTTGATGAAATTGTGACCCCGGGGCTTAGGGATTTTTTCAAAAAAAATAATTCTGCCGGTTAAGTTGACGAGGGCTGATTTCTTTTCCTGTGATAAAAAACCTTCTGTTTCGACCGCCAAACATTTCAGGGGAGCATTTGCAACCGTTTGGCACCATTTTTGAGTGAATTGCTGAAAGTCAGATTTTTGATGAAATAGTGACCCCGGGGCTTAGTGATTTTTTTTTAAAAAAAATTTCTGCCGGTTAAGTTGTCGAGAGCTGATTTCTTTTCCTGGGATAAGAAACCTTCTCTTTCGACTGCCAAACATTTCAGGGGAGCATTTGCAACCGTTTGGCACCATTTTTGAGTGAATTGCCGAAAGTCAGATTTTTGATGAAATTGTGACCCCGGGGCTTAGGGATTTTTTCCAAAAAAATCTTTTTCTGCCGGTTAAGTTGTCGAGGGCAGATTTCTTTTCCTGTGATAAATAGCATTCTGTTTCGATCGCCAAACATTTCAGGGGAGCATTTGCAACCGTTTGGCACCATTTTTGAGTGAATTCCCGAAAGTCAGATTTTTGATGAAATTGTGACCCCGGGGCTTAGGGATTTTTTCAAAAAAAATAATTCTGCCGGTTAAGTTGACGAGGGCTGATTTCTTTTCGTGTGATAAAAAACCTTCTGTTTCGACCGCCAAACATTTCAGGGGAGCATTTGCAACCGTTTGGCACCATTTTTGAGTGAATTGCTGAAAGTCAGATTTTTGATGAAATAGTGACCCCGGGGCTTAGTGATTTTTTTTAAAAAAAAATTTCTGCCGGTTAAGTTGTCGAGAGCTGATTTCTTTTCCTGGGATAAGAAACCTTCTGTTTCGACTGCCAAACATTTCAGGGGAGCATTTGCAACCGTTTGGCACCATTTTTGAGTGAATTGCCGAAAGTCAGATTTTTGATGAAATTGTGACCCCGGGGCTTAGTGCTTTTTTCAAAAAAAAAAAATTCTGCCGGTTAAGTTGATGAGGGCTGATTTCTTTTCCTGTGATCAAAAACCTTCTGTTTCGACCGCCAAACATTTCAGGGGAGCATTTGCAACCGTTTGGCACCATTTTTGAGTGAATTGCCGAAAGTCAGATTTTTGATGAAATTGTGACCCCGGGGCTTAGGGATGTTTGAAAAAAAAATTTCTGCCGGTTATGTTGTCGAGGGCTGATTTCTTGTCCTGTGATAAAAAGCCTTCTGTTTCGACCGCCAAACATTTCAGGGGAGCATTTGCAACCGTTTGGCACCATTTTTGAGTGAATTGCTGAAAGTCAGATTTTTATGAAATTGTGACCCTGGGGCTTAGGGGTTTTTTTAAAAAAATAATTCTGCCGGTTAAGTTGTCGAGGGCTGATTTCTTTTCCTGGGATAAAAAGCCTTTTGTTTCGACCGCCAAACCTTTCAGGGGAGCATTTGCAACCGTTTGGCACCTTTTTTTGAGTGAATTGCCGAAAGTCAGATTTTTGATGAAATTGTGACCCCGGGGCTTAGGGGTTTTTTCAAAAAAATCTTTTTCTGCCGGTTAAGTTGTCGAGGGCTGATTTCTTTTCCTGTCATAAAAAACCTTCTGTTTCGACCGCCAAACATTTCAGGGGAGCATTTGCAACCGTTTGGCACCATTTTTGAGTGAATTCCCGGAAAGTCAGATTTTTGATGAAATTGTGACCCCGGGGCTTAGGGATGTTTGAAAAAAAAATTTCTGCCGGTTATGTTGTCGAGGGCTGATTTCTTGTCCTGTGATAAAAAGCCTTCTGTTTCGACCGCCAAACATTTCAGGGGAGCATTTGCAACGGTTTGGCACCATTTTTGAGTGAATTCCCGGAAAGTCAGATTTTTGATGAAATTGTGACCCCGGGGCTTAGGGATGTTTGAAAAAAAAATTCTGCCGGTTATGTTGTCGAGGGCTGATTTCTTTTCCTGGGATAAAAAGCCTTCTGTTTCGACCGCCAAACCTTTCAGGGGAGCATTTGCAACCGTTTGGCACCTTTTTTTGAGTGAATTGCCGAAAGTCAGATTTTTGATGAAATTGTGACCCCGGGGCTTATGGGTTTTTTCAAAAAAATCTTTTTCTGCCGGTTAAGTTGTCGAGGGCTGATTTCTTTTCCTGTCATAAAAAACCTTCTGTTTCGACCGCCAAACATTTCAGGGGAGCATTTGCAACCGTTTGGCACCATTTTTGAGTGAATTCCCGGAAAGTCAGATTTTTGATGAAATTGTGACCCCGGGGCTTAGGGATGTTTGAAAAAAAAATTTCTGCCGGTTATGTTGTCGAGGGCTGATTTCTTGTCCTGTGATAAAAAGCCTTCTGTTTCGACCGCCAAACATTTCAGGGGAGCATTTGCAACGGTTTGGCACCATTTTTGAGTGAATTGCTGAAAGTCAGATTTTGATGAAATTGTGACCCTGGGGCTTAGGGGTTTTTTTAAAAAAATAATTCTGCCGGTTAAGTTGTCGAGGGCTGATTTCTTTTCCTGGGATAAAAAGCCTTTTGTTTCGACCGCCAAACCTTTCAGGGGAGCATTTGCAACCGTTTGGCACCTTTTTTTGAGTGAATTGCCGAAAGTCAGATTTTTGATGAAATTGTGACCCCGGGGCTTAGGGGTTTTTTCAAAAAAATCTTTTTCTGCCGGTTAAGTTGTCGAGGGCTGATTACTTTTCCTGTGATAAAACGCCTTCTGTTTCGACCGCCAAACATTTCAGGGGAGCATTTGCAACCGTTTGGCACCATTTTTGAGTGAATTCCCGAAAATCAGATTTTTGATGAAATTGTGACCCCGGGGCTTAGGGATGTTTGAAAAAAAAATTCTGCCGGTTATGTTGTCGAGGGCTGATTTCTTTTCCTGGGATAAAAAGCCTTCTGTTTCGACCACCAAACCTTTCAGGGGAGCATTTGCAACCGTTTGGCACCATTTTTGAGTGAATTGCCGAAAGTCAGATTTTTGATGAAATAGTGACCCCGGGGCTTAGTGATTTTTTTTTAAAAAAAATTTCTGCTGCTTAAGTTGTCGAGAGCTGATTTCTTTTCCTGTGATAAAAAACCTGCTGTTTCGACTGCCAAACATTTCAGGGGAGCATTTGCAACCGTTTGGCACCATTTTTGAGTGAATTGCCGAAAGTCAGATTTTTGATGAAATTGTGACCCCGGGGCTTAGTGTTTTTTTCAAAAAAAATAATTCTGCCGGTTAAGTTGACGAGGGCTGATTTCTTTTCCTGTGATAAAAAACCTTCTTTTTCGACCGCCAAACCTTTCAGGGGAGCATTTGCAACCGTTTGGCACCATTTTTGAGTGAATTGCCGAAAGTCAGATTTTTGATGATATTGTGACCCCGGGGCTTAGGGGTTTTTTTTTTAAAAAAAAATTCTGCCGGTTAAGTTGACGAGGGCTGATTTCTTTTCCTGGGATAAATAACCTTCTGTTTCGACCGCCAAACATTTCAGGGGAGCATTTGCAACCGTTTGGCACCATTTTTGAGTGAATTGCCGAAAGTTAGATTTTTGATGAAATAGTGACCCCGGGGCTTAGTGATTTTTTTTTTAAAAAAATTTCTGCCGGTTAAGTTGTCGAGAGCTGATTTCTTTTCCTGGGATAAGAAACCTTCTGTTTCGACTGCCAAACATTTCAGGGGAGCATTTGCAACCGTTTGGCACCATTTTTGAGTGAATTGCCGAAAGTCAGATTTTTGATGAAATTGTGACCCCGGGGCTTAGGGATTTTTTCCAAAAAAATCTTTTTCTGCCGGTTAAGTTGTCGAGGGCAGATTTCTTTTCCTGTGGTAAACAGCCTTCTGTTTCGACTGCCAAACACTTCAGGGGAGCATTTGCAACCGTTTGGCACCATTTTTGAGTAAATTGCCGAAAGTCAGATTTTTGATGAAATTGTGACCCCGGGGCTTAGTGCTTTTTTCAAAAAAAAAAAAAATTCTGCCGGTTAAGTTGATGAGGGCTGATTTCTTTTCCTGTGATAAAAAACTTTCTGTTTCGACCGCCAAACATTTCAGGGGAGCATTTGCAACCGTTTGGCACCATTTTTGAGTGAATTGCCGAAAGTCAGATTTTTGATGAAATTGTGACCCCGGGGCTTAGGGATGTTTGAAAAAAAAATTCTGCCGGTTATGTTGTCGAGGGCTGATTTCTTTTCCTGGGATAAAAAGCCTTCTGTTTCGACCGCCAAACCTTTCAGGGGAGCATTTGCAACCGTTTGGCACCTTTTTTTGAGTGAATTGCCGAAAGTCAGATTTTTGATGAAATTGTGACCCCGGGGCTTAGGGGTTTTTTCAAAAAAATCTTTTTCTGCCGGTTAAGTTGTCGAGGGCTGATTTCTTTTCCTGTCATAAAAAACCTTCTGTTTCGACCGCCAAACATTTCAGGGGAGCATTTGCAACCGTTTGGCACCATTTTTGAGTGAATTCCCGGAAAGTCAGATTTTTGATGAAATTGTGACCCCGGGGCTTAGGGATGTTTGAAAAAAAAATTTCTGCCGGTTATGTTGTCGAGGGCTGATTTCTTGTCCTGTGATAAAAAGCCTTCTGTTTCGACCGCCAAACATTTCAGGGGAGCATTTGCAACGGTTTGGCACCATTTTTGAGTGAATTGCTGAAAGTCAGATTTTGATGAAATTGTGACCCTGGGGCTTAGGGGTTTTTTTAAAAAAATAATTCTGCCGGTTAAGTTGTCGAGGGCTGATTTCTTTTCCTGGGATAAAAAGCCTTTTGTTTCGACCGCCAAACCTTTCAGGGGAGCATTTGCAACCGTTTGGCACCTTTTTTTGAGTGAATTGCCGAAAGTCAGATTTTTGATGAAATTGTGACCCCGGGGCTTAGGGGTTTTTTCAAAAAAATCTTTTTCTGCCGGTTAAGTTGTCGAGGGCTGATTACTTTTCCTGTGATAAAACGCCTTCTGTTTCGACCGCCAAACATTTCAGGGGAGCATTTGCAACCGTTTGGCACCATTTTTGAGTGAATTCCCGAAAATCAGATTTTTGATGAAATTGTGACCCCGGGGCTTAGGGATGTTTGAAAAAAAAATTCTGCCGGTTATGTTGTCGAGGGCTGATTTCTTTTCCTGGGATAAAAAGCCTTCTGTTTCGACCACCAAACCTTTCAGGGGAGCATTTGCAACCGTTTGGCACCATTTTTGAGTGAATTGCCGAAAGTCAGATTTTTGATGAAATAGTGACCCCGGGGCTTAGTGATTTTTTTTTAAAAAAAATTTCTGCTGCTTAAGTTGTCGAGAGCTGATTTCTTTTCCTGTGATAAAAAACCTGCTGTTTCGACTGCCAAACATTTCAGGGGAGCATTTGCAACCGTTTGGCACCATTTTTGAGTGAATTGCCGAAAGTCAGATTTTTGATGAAATTGTGACCCCGGGGCTTAGTGTTTTTTTCAAAAAAAATAATTCTGCCGGTTAAGTTGACGAGGGCTGATTTCTTTTCCTGTGATAAAAAACCTTCTTTTTCGACCGCCAAACCTTTCAGGGGAGCATTTGCAACCGTTTGGCACCATTTTTGAGTGAATTGCCGAAAGTCAGATTTTTGATGATATTGTGACCCCGGGGCTTAGGGGTTTTTTTTTAAAAAAAAAATTCTGCCGGTTAAGTTGACGAGGGCTGATTTCTTTTCCTGGGATAAATAACCTTCTGTTTCGACCGCCAAACATTTCAGGGGAGCATTTGCAACCGTTTGGCACCATTTTTGAGTGAATTGCCGAAAGTTAGATTTTTGATGAAATAGTGACCCCGGGGCTTAGTGATTTTTTTTTTAAAAAAATTTCTGCCGGTTAAGTTGTCGAGAGCTGATTTCTTTTCCTGGGATAAGAAACCTTCTGTTTCGACTGCCAAACATTTCAGGGGAGCATTTGCAACCGTTTGGCACCATTTTTGAGTGAATTGCCGAAAGTCAGATTTTTGATGAAATTGTGACCCCGGGGCTTAGGGATTTTTTCCAAAAAAATCTTTTTCTGCCGGTTAAGTTGTCGAGGGCAGATTTCTTTTCCTGTGGTAAACAGCCTTCTGTTTCGACTGCCAAACACTTCAGGGGAGCATTTGCAACCGTTTGGCACCATTTTTGAGTAAATTGCCGAAAGTCAGATTTTTGATGAAATTGTGACCCCGGGGCTTAGTGCTTTTTTCAAAAAAAAAAAAAATTCTGCCGGTTAAGTTGATGAGGGCTGATTTCTTTTCCTGTGATAAAAAACTTTCTGTTTCGACCGCCAAACATTTCAGGGGAGCATTTGCAACCGTTTGGCACCATTTTTGAGTGAATTGCCGAAAGTCAGATTTTTGATGAAATTGTGACCCCGGGGCTTAGGGGTTTTTTTTAAAAAAAATAAATTCTGCCGGTTAAGTTGACGAGGGCTGATTTCTTTTCCTGGGATAAAAAGCCTTCTGTTTCGACCGCCAAACATTTCAGGGGAGCATTTGCAACCGTTTGGCACCATTTTTGAGTGAATTGCTGAAAGTCAGATTTTTGATGAAATTGTGACCCTGGGGCTTAGGGGTTTTTTTAAAAAAATAATTCTGCCGGTTAAGTTGTCGAGGGCTGATTTCTTTTCCTGGGATAAAAAGCCTTTTGTTTCGACCGCCAAACCTTTCAGGGGAGCATTTGCAACCGTTTGGCACCTTTTTTTGAGTGAATTGCCGAAAGTCAGATTTTTGATGAAATTGTGACCCCGGGGCTTAGGGGTTTTTTCAAAAAAATCTTTTTCTGCCGGTTAAGTTGTCGAGAGCTGATTTCTTTTCCTGGGATAAGAAACCTTCTGTTTCGACTGCCAAACATTTCAGGGGAGCATTTGCAACCGTTTGGCACCATTTTTGAGTGAATTGCCGAAAGTCAGATTTTTGATGAAATTGTGACCCCGGGGCTTAGGGATTTTTTCCAAAAAAATCTTTTTCTGCCGGTTAAGTTGTCGAGGGCAGATTTCTTTTCCTGTGGTAAATAGCCTTCTGTTTCGACTGCCAAACACTTCAGGGGAGCATTTGCAACCGTTTGGCACCATTTTTGAGTAAATTGCCGAAAGTCAGATTTTTGATGAAATTGTGACCCCGGGGCTTAGTGCTTTTTTCAAAAAAAAAAAAAAATTCTGCCGGTTAAGTTGATGAGGGCTGATTTCTTTTCCTGTGATAAAAAACTTTCTGTTTCGACCGCCAAACATTTCAGGGGAGCATTTGCAACCGTTTGGCACCATTTTTGAGTGAATTGCCGAAAGTCAGATTTTTGATGAAATTGTGACCCCGGGGCTTAGGGGTTTTTTAAAAAAAAAATAAATTCTGCCGGTTAAGTTGACGAGGGCTGATTTCTTTTCCTGGGATAAAAAGCCTTCTGTTTCGACTGCCAAACATTTCAGGGGAGCATTTGCAACCGTTTGGCACCATTTTTGAGTGAATTGCCGAAAGTCAGATTTTTGATGAAATTGTGACCCCGGGGCTTAGGGATTTTTTCCAAAAAAATCATTTTCTGACGGTTACGTTGTCGAGGGCTGATTTCTTTTCCTGTGGTAAATAGCCTTCTGTTTCGACCGCCAAACATTTCAGGGGAGCATTTGCAACCGTTTGGCACCATTTTTGAGTGAATTCCCGAAAGTCAGATTTTTGATGAAATTGTGACCCCGGGGCTTAGGGATTTTTTCAAAAAAAAAATTTCTGCCGGTTAAGATGTCGAGGGCTGATTTCTTTTCCTGTGATAAAAAACCTTCTGTTTCGACCGCCAAACATTTCAGGGGAGCATTTGCAACCGTTTGGCACCATTTTTGAGTGAATTGCTGAAAGTCAGATTTTTGATGAAATTGTGACCCTGGGGCTTAGGGGTTTTTTTAAAAAAATAATTCTGCCGGTTAAGTTGTCGAGGGCTGATTTCTTTTCCTGGGATAAAAAGCCTTTTGTTTCGACCGCCAAACCTTTCAGGGGAGCATTTGCAACCGTTTGGCACCTTTTTTTGAGTGAATTGCCGAAAGTCAGATTTTTGATGAAATTGTGACCCCGGGGCTTAGGGGTTTTTTCAAAAAAATCTTTTTCTGCCGGTTAAGTTGTCGAGAGCTGATTTCTTTTCCTGGGATAAGAAACCTTCTGTTTCGACTGCCAAACATTTCAGGGGAGCATTTGCAACCGTTTGGCACCATTTTTGAGTGAATTGCCGAAAGTCAGATTTTTGATGAAATTGTGACCCCGGGGCTTAGGGATTTTTTCCAAAAAAATCTTTTTCTGCCGGTTAAGTTGTCGAGGGCAGATTTCTTTTCCTGTGGTAAATAGCCTTCTGTTTCGTCTGCCAAACACTTCAGGGGAGCATTTGCAACCGTTTGGCACCATTTTTGAGTAAATTGCCGAAAGTCAGATTTTTGATGAAATTGTGACCCCGGGGCTTAGTGCTTTTTTCAAAAAAAAAAAAAATTCTGCCGGTTAAGTTGATGAGGGCTGATTTCTTTTCCTGTGATAAAAAACTTTCTGTTTCGACCGCCAAACATTTCAGGGGAGCATTTGCAACCGTTTGGCACCATTTTTGAGTGAATTGCCGAAAGTCAGATTTTTGATGAAATTGTGACCCCGGGGCTTAGGGGTTTTTTCAAAAAAAAAAAAATTCTGCCGGTTAAGTTGACGAGGGCTGATTTCTTTTCCTGGGATAAAAAGCCTTCTGTTTCGACTGCCAAACATTTCAGGGGAGCATTTGCAACCGTTTGGCACCATTTTTGAGTGAATTGCCGAAAGTCAGATTTTTGATGAAATTGTGACCCCGGGGCTTAGGGATTTTTTCCAAAAAAATCATTTTCTGACGGTTACGTTGTCGAGGGCTGATTTCTTTTCCTGTGGTAAATAGCCTTCTGTTTCGACCGCCAAACATTTCAGGGGAGCATTTGCAACCGTTTGGCACCATTTTTGAGTGAATTCCCGAAAGTCAGATTTTTGATGAAATTGTGACCCCGGGGCTTAGGGATTTTTTCAAAAAAAAAATTTCTGCCGGTTAAGATGTCGAGGGCTGATTTCTTTTCCTGTGATAAAAAACCTTCTGTTTCGACCGCCAAACATTTCAGGGGAGCATTTGCAACCGTTTGGCACCATTTTTGAGTGAATTGCTGAAAGTCAGATTTTTGATGAAATTGTGACCCTGGGGCTTAGGGGTTTTTTTTAAAAAAAAAATTCTGCCGGTTAAGTTGTCGAGGGCTGATTTCTTTTCCTGTGATAAAAAGCCTTCTGTTTCGATCGCCAAACATTTCAGGGGAGCATTTGTAACCGTTTGGCAACATTTTAGAGTGAATTGCCGAAAGTCAGATTTTTGATGAAATTGTGACCCCGGGGCTTAGGGATTTTTTCAAAAAAAAAATTTCTGCCGGTAAAGTTGTCGAGGGCTGACTTCTTTTCCTGTGATAAAAGACTTCTGTTTCGACCGCCAAAGCTTTCAGGGGAGCATTTGCAACCGTTTGGCACCATTTTTGAGTGAATTGCCGAAAGTCGGATTTTTGATGAAATTGTGACCCCGGGCCTTAGGGATTTTTTTGAAAAAAATCTTTTTCTGCCGGTTAAGTTGTCGAGGGCTGATTTCTTTTCCTGTGATAAAAAAAACCTTCTGTTTCAACCGCCAAACATTTCAGGGGAGCATTTGCAACCGTTTGGCAACATTTTAGAGTGAATTGCCGAAAGTCAGATTTTTGATGAAATTGTGACCCCGAGGCTTAGGGATTTTTTCAAAAAAAAAAATTCTGCCGGTAAAGTTGTCGAGGGCTGACTTCTTTTCCTGTGATAAAAGACTTCTGTTTCGACCGCCAAACCTTTCAGGGGAGCATTTGCAACCGTTTGGCATCATTTTTTAGTGAATTGCCGAAAGTCGGATTTTTGATGAAATTGTGACCCCGGGCCTTAGGGATTTTTTTGAAAAAAATCTTTTTCTGCCGGTTAAGTTGTCGAGGGCTGATTTCTTTTCCTGTGATAAAAAAACCTTCTGTTTCAACCGCCAAACATTTCAGGGGAGCATTTGCAACCGTTTGGCACCATTTTTGAGTGAATTGTTGAAAATCAGATTTTTGATGAAATTGTGACCCCGGGGCTTAGGGATTTTTTTAAAAAAATCTTTTTCTGCCGGTTAAGTTGTCGAGGGCTGATTTCTTTTCCTGTGATAAAAAACCTTCTCTTTCAACCTCCAAACATTTCAGGGGAGCATTTGCAACCGTTTGGCACCATTTTTGAGTGAATTGCCGAAAGTCAGATTTTTGATGAAATTGTGATCCCGGGCCTTAGGGATTTTTTCAAAAAAATCTTTTTCTGCCGGTTAAGTTGTCGAGGGCTGATTTCTTTTCCTGTGATAAAAAACCTTCTGTTTCGACCGCCAAACATTTCAGGGGAGCATTTGCAACCGTTTGGCACCATTTTTGAATGAATTGCCGAAAGTCGGATTTTTGATGAAATTGTGACCCCGGGGCTTAGGGATTTTTTCAAAAAAATCTTTTTCTGCCAGTTAAGTGGTCAAGGGCTGTTTTCTTCTCCAGTGAATAAATGCCTTCTGTTTCGTCCGCCAAACCTTTCAGGGGAGCATTTGCAACCGTTTGGCACCATTTTTGAGTGAATTGCCGAAAGTCAGATTTTTGATGAAATTGTGACCCCGGGGCTTAGGGAATTTTTCAAAAAAATCTTTTTCTGCCGGTTAAGTTGTCGAGGGCAGATTTCTTGTCCTGTGAAAAAAAGCCTTCTCTTTCAACTGCCAAACATTTCAGGGGAGCATTTGCAACCGTTTGGCACCATTTTTGAGTGAATTGCCGAAAGTCAGATTTTTGATGAAATTGTGACCCCGGGGCCTTAAGGATTTTTGAAAAAAAAATAATCTGCCGGTTAAGTTGTCGAGGGCTGATTTCTTGTCCTGTGAAAAAAAGCCTTCTGTTTCGACCGCCAGACATTTCAGGGGAGCATTTGCAACCGTTTGGCACCATTTTTGATTGAATTGCCGAAAGTCAGATTTTTGATGAAATTGTGACCCCGGGGCTTAGGGATTTTTGAAAAAAAATCTTTTTCTCCCGGTTAAGTTGTCGAGGGCTGATTTCTTGTCCTGTGATAAAAAACCTTCTGTCTCGACCGCCAAACCTTTCAGGGGAGCATTTGCAACCGTTTGGCACCATTTTTGAGTGAATTGCCGAAAGTCAAATTTTTGATGAAATTGTGACCTCGGGGCTTAGGGATTTTTGAAAAAAAAAAATTCTGCCGGTTAAGTTGTCGAGGGCTGATTTCTTGTCCTGTGATAAAAAACCTTCTGTTTCGACTGCCAAACATTTCAGGGGAGCATTTGCAACCGTTTGGCACCATTTTTGAGTGAATTGCCGAAAGTCAGATTTTTGATGAAATTGTGACCCCGGGGCTTAGGGATTTTTTTTAAAAAAAAAATTCTGCCGGTTAAGTTGTCGAGGGCTGATTTCTTTTCCTGTGATAAAAAGCCTTCTGTTTCGATCGCCAAACATTTCAGGGGAGCATTTGTAACCGTTTGGCACCATTTTTGGGTGAATTGCCGAAAGTCAGATTTTTGATGAAATTGTGACCTCGGGGCTTAGGGATTTTTTCAAAAAAAAAATTTCTGCCGGTAAAGTTGTCGAGGGCTGACTTCTTTTCCTGTGATAAAAGACTTCTGTTTCGACCGCCAAACCTTTCAGGGGAGCATTTGCAACCGTTTGGCACCATTTTTTAGTGAATTGCCGAAAGTCAGATTTTTGATGAAATTGTGACCCCGGGGCTTAGGGATTTTTTCCAAAAAAATCTTTTTCTGCCGGTTAAGTTGTCGAGGGCTGATTTCTTTTCCTGTGATAAAAAACCTTCTGTTTCAACCGCCAAACATTTCAGGGGAGCATTTGCAACCGTTTGGCCCCATTTTTGAGTGAATTGCTGAAAGTCAGATTTTTGATGAAATTGTGATCCCGGGCCTTAGGGATTTTTTCAAAAAAATCTTTTTCTGCCGGTTAAGTTGTCGAGGGCTGATTTCTTTTCCTGTGATAAAAAACCTTCTGTTTCGACCGCCAAACATTTCAGGGGAGCATTTGCAACCGTTTGGCACCATTTTTGAATGAATTGTCGAAAGTCGGATTTTTGATGAAATTGTGAGCCCGGGGCTTAGGGATTTTTTCAAAAAAATCTTTTTCTGCCAGTTAAGTTGCCAAGGGCTGTTTTCTTCTCCAGTGAATAAATGCCTTCTGTTTCGTCCGCCAAACCTTTCAGGGGAGCATTTGCAACCGTTTGGCACCATTTTTGAGTGAATTGCCGAAAGTCAGATTTTTGATGAAATTGTGACCCCGGGGCTTAGGGAATTTTTCAAAAAAATCTTTTTCTACCGGTTAAGTTGTCGAGGGCAGATTTCTTGTCCTGTGAAAAAAAGCCTTCTCTTTCAACTGCCAAACATTTCAGGGGAGCATTTGCAACCGTTTGGCACCATTTTTGAGTGAATTGCCGAAAGTCAGATTTTTGATGAAATTGTGACCCCGGGGCCTTAAGGATTTTTGAAAAAAAAATCTTTTTCTCCCGGTTAAGTTGTCGAGGGCTGATTTCTTGTCCTGTGATAAAAAACCTTCTGTCTCGACCGCCAAACCTTTCAGGGGAGCATTTGCAACCGTTTGGCACCATTTTTGAGTGAATTGCCGAAAGTCAAATTTTTGATGAAATTGTGACCTCGGGGCTTAGGGATTTTTGAAAAAAAAAAATTCTGCCGGTTAAGTTGTCGAGGGCTGATTTCTTGTCCTGTGATAAAAAACCTTCTGTTTCGACTGCCAAACATTTCAGGGGAGCATTTGCAACCGTTTGGCACCATTTTTGAGTGAATTGCCGAAAGTCGGATTTTTGATGAAATTGTGACCCGGGGGCTTAGGGATTTTTTTAAAAAAATCTATTTCTGCCGGTTAAGTTGTTGAGGGCTGATTTCTTTTCCTGTGATAAAAAACCTTCCCTTTCAACCGCCAAACATTTCAGGGGAGCACTAGCAACCGTTTGGCACCATTTTTGAGTGAATTGCCGAAAGTCAGATTTTTGATGAAATTGTGACCCCGGGGCTTAGGGATTTTTTTTAAAAAAAAAATTCTGCGGGTTAAGTTGTCGAGGGCTGATTTCTTTTCCTGTGATAAAAAGCCTTCTGTTTCGATCGCCAAACATTTCAGGGGAGCATTTGTAACCGTTTGGCAACATTTTAGAGTGAATTGCCGAAAGTCAGATTTTTGATGAAATTGTGACCCCGGGGCTTAGGGATTTTTTCCAAAAAAAAAATTTCTGCCGGTAAAGTTGTCGAGGGCTGACTTCTTTTCCTGTGATAAAAGACTTCTGTTTCGACCGCCAAACCTTTCAGGGGAGCATTTGCAACCGTTTGGCACCATTTGTGAGTGAATTGCCGAAAGTCGGATTTTTGATGAAACTGTGACCTCGGGGCTTAGGGATTTTTTCCAAAAAAAAAATTCTGCCGGTTAAGTTGTCGAGGGCTGATTTCTTTTCCTGTGATAAAAAGCCTTCTTTTTCGATCGCCAAACATTTCAGGGGAGCATTTGTAACCGTTCGGCACCATTTTTGAGTGAATTGCCGAAAGTCAGATTTTTGATGAAATTGTGACCTCGGGGCTTAGGGATTTTTTCAAAAAAAAAATTTCTGCCGGTAAAGTTGTCGAGGGCTGATTTCTTTTCCTGTGATAAAAAGCCTTCTGTTTCGACCGCCAAACCTTTCAGGGGAGCATTTGCAACCGTTTGGCACCATTTTTGAGTGAATTGCCGAAAGTCGGATTTTTGATGAAATTGTGACCCCGGGGCTTAGGGATTTTTTCAAAAAAATCTTTTTCTGCCGGTTAATTTGTCCAGGGCTGATTTCTTTTCCTGTGATAAAAAACCTTCTCTTTCAACCGCCAAACATTTCAGGGGAGCATTTGCAACCGTTTGGCACCATTTTTGAGTGAATTGCCGAAAGTCGGATTTTTGATGAAATTGTGACCCCGGGCCTTAGGGATTTTTTCAAAAAAATCTTTTTCTGCCGGTTAAGTTGTCGAGGGCTGATTTCTTTTCCTGTGATAAAAAGCCTTCTGTTTCGATCGCCAAACATTTCAGGGGAGCATTTGTAACCGTTTGGCAACATTTTAGAGTGAATTGCCGAAAGTCAGATTTTTGATGAAATTGTGACCCCGGGGCTTAGGGATTTTTTCCAAAAAAAAAATTTCTGCCGGTAAAGTTGTCGAGGGCTGACTTCTTTTCCTGTGATAAAAGACTTCTGTTTCGACCGCCAAACCTTTCAGGGGAGCATTTGCAACCGTTTGGCACCATTTGTGAGTGAATTGCCGAAAGTCGGATTTTTGATGAAACTGTGACCTCGGGGCTTAGGGATTTTTTCCAAAAAAAAAATTCTGCCGGTTAAGTTGTCGAGGGCTGATTTCTTTTCCTGTGATAAAAAGCCTTCTTTTTCGATCGCCAAACATTTCAGGGGAGCATTTGTAACCGTTCGGCACCATTTTTGAGTGAATTGCCGAAAGTCAGATTTTTGATGAAATTGTGACCTCGGGGCTTAGGGATTTTTTCAAAAAAAAAATTTCTGCCGGTAAAGTTGTCGAGGGCTGATTTCTTTTCCTGTGATAAAAAGCCTTCTGTTTCGACCGCCAAACCTTTCAGGGGAGCATTTGCAACCGTTTGGCACCATTTTTGAGTGAATTGCCGAAAGTCGGATTTTTGATGAAATTGTGACCCCGGGGCTTAGGGATTTTTTCAAAAAAATCTTTTTCTGCCGGTTAATTTGTCCAGGGCTGATTTCTTTTCCTGTGATAAAAAACCTTCTCTTTCAACCGCCAAACATTTCAGGGGAGCATTTGCAACCGTTTGGCACCATTTTTGAGTGAATTGCCGAAAGTCGGATTTTTGATGAAATTGTGACCCCGGGCCTTAGGGATTTTTTCAAAAAAATCTTTTTCTGCCGGTTAAGTTGTCGAGGGCTGATTTCTTTTCCTGTGATAAAAAACCTTCTGTTTCGACCGCCAAACATTTCAGGGGAGCATTTGCAACCGTTTGGCACCATTTTTGAGTGAATTGCCGAAAGTCGGATTTTTGATGAAATTGTGACCCCGGGGCTTAGGGATTTTTTCAAAATAATCTTTTTCTTCTGGTTAAGTTGTCGAGGGCTGATTTCTTTTCCTGTGAAAAAAAGCCTTCTGTTTCGATCGCCAAAGATTTCAGGGGAGCATTTGTAACCGTTTGGCACCATTTTTGAGTGAATTGCAGAACGTCAGATTTTTGATGAAATTGTGACCCCGGGCCTTAGGGATTTTTGAAAAAAAAATAATCTGCAGGTTGAGTTGTCGAGGGCTGATTTCTTGTCCTGTGAAAAAAAGCCTTCTCTTTCAACTGCCAAACCTTTCAGTGGAGCATTTGCAACCGTTTGGCACCATTTTTGAGTGAATTGCCGAAAGTCAGATTTTTGATGAAATTGTGACCCCGGGGCTTAGGGATTTTGAAAAAAAATCTTTTTCTCCTGGTTAAGTTGTCGAGGGCTGATTTCTTGTCCTGTGATAAAAAACCTTCTGTTTCGACCGCCAAACCTTTCAGGGGAGCATTTGCAACCGTTTGGCACCATTTTTGAGTGAATTGCCGAAAGTCAAATTTTTGATGAAATTGTGACCCCGGGGCTTAGGGATTTTTGAAAAAAAAAATTCTGCCGGTTAAGTCGTCGAGGGCTGATTTCTTGTCCTGTGATAAAAAACCTTCTGTTTCGACAGCCAAACATTTCAGGGGAGCATTTTCAACCGTTTGGCACCATTTTTGAGTGAATTGCCGAAAGTCAGATTTTTCATGAAATTGTGACCCCGGGGCCTTAGGGATTTTTGAAAAAAAAAAAATCTGCAGGTTAAGTTGTCGAGGGCTGATTTCTTGTCCTGTGAAAAAAAGCCTTCTCTTTCAACTGCCAAACCTTTCAGTGGAGCATTTGCAACCGTTTGGCACCATTTTTGAGTGAATTGCCGAAAGTCAGATTTTTGATGAAATTGTGACCCCGGGGCTTAGGGATTTTGAAAAAAAATCTTTTTCTCCTGGTTAAGTTGTCGAGGGCTGATTTCTTGTCCTGTGATAAAAAACCTTCTGTTTCGACCGCCAAACCTTTCAGGGGAGCATTTGCAACCGTTTGGCACCATTTTTGAATGAATTGCCGAAAGTCAAATTTTTGATGAAATTGTGACCCCGGGGCTTAGGGATTTTTGAAAAAAAAAAAATCTGCCGGTTAAGTCGTCGAGGGCTGATTTCTTGTCCTGTGATAAAAAACCTTCTGTTTCGACCGCCAAACATTTCAGGGGAGCATTTGCAACCGTTTGGCACCATTTTTGAGTGAATTGCCGAAAGTCGGATTTTTCATGAAATTGTGACCCCGGGGCCTTAGTGATTTTTGAAAAAAAAAAAATCTGCAGGTTAAGTTGTCGAGGGCTGATTTCTTCTCCTGTGAAAAAAAGCCTTATCTTTCAACTGCCAAACCTTTCAGTGGAGCATTTGCAACCGTTTGGCACCATTTTTGACTGAATTGCCGAAACTCAGATTTTTGATGAAATTGTGACCCCGGGGCTTAGGGATTTTTTCAAAAAAATCTTTTTCTGCCAGTTAAGTTGTCGAGGGCTGTTTTCTTGTCCAGTGAATAAATGCCTTCTGTTTCGACCGCCAAACCTTTCAGGGGAGCATTTGCAACCGTTTGGCACCATTTTTGAGTGAATTGCCGAAAGTCAGATTTTTGATGAAATTGTGACCCCGGGGCTTAGGGATTTTTTCAAAAAAATATTTTTCTGCCGGTTAAGTTGTCGAGGGCTGATTTCTTTTCCTGTGATAAAAAACCTTCTCTTTCAAGCCCCAAACATTTCAGGGGAGCATTTGCAACCGTTTGGCACCATTTTTGAGTGAATTGCGGAAAGTCAGATTTTTGATGAAATTGTGACCTCGGGGCTTAGGGATTTTTTCAAAAAAAAAAATTCTGCCGGTTAAGTTGTCGAGGGCTGATTTCTTTTCCTGTGATAAAATACCTTCTGTTTCGACCGCCAAACCGTTCAGGGGAGCATTTGCAACCGTTTGGCACCATTTTTGAGTGAATTGCCGAAAGTCGGATTTTTGATGAAATTGTGACCCCGGGGCTTAGGGATTTTTTCAAAAAATCTTTTTTGCCGGTAAAGTTGTCGAAGGCTGACTTCTTTTCCTGTGATAAAAGACTTCTGTTTCGACCGCCAAACCTTTCAGGGGAGCATTTGCAACCGTTTGGCACCATTTTTTAGTGAATTGCCGAAAGTCGGATTTTTGATGAAATTGTGACCCCGGGCCTTAGGGATTTTTTTGAAAAAAATCTTTTTCTGCCGGTTAAGTTGTCGAGGGCTGATTTCTTTTCCTGTGATAAAAAACCTTCTGTTTCAACCGCCAAACCTTTCAGGGGAGCATTTGCAACCGTTTGGCACCATTTTTGAGTGAATTGCCGAAAGTCAGATTTTTGATGAAATTGTGACCCCGGGGCTTAGGGAATTTTTCAAAAAAATCTTTTTCTACCGGTTAAGTTGTCGAGGGCAGATTTCTTGTCCTGTGAAAAAAAGCCTTCTCTTTCAACTGCCAAACATTTCAGGGGAGCATTTGCAACCGTTTGGCACCATTTTTGAGTGAATTGCCGAAAGTCAGATTTTTGATGAAATTGTGACCCCGGGGCCTTAAGGATTTTTGAAAAAAAAATCTTTTTCTCCCGGTTAAGTTGTCGAGGGCTGATTTCTTGTCCTGTGATAAAAAACCTTCTGTCTCGACCGCCAAACCTTTCAGGGGAGCATTTGCAACCGTTTGGCACCATTTTTGAGTGAATTGCCGAAAGTCAAATTTTTGATGAAATTGTGACCTCGGGGCTTATGGATTTTTGAAAAAAAAAAATTCTGCCGGTTAAGTTGTCGAGGGCTGATTTCTTGTCCTGTGATAAAAAACCTTCTGTTTCGACTGCCAAACATTTCAGGGGAGCATTTGCAACCGTTTGGCACCATTTTTGAGTGAATTGCCGAAAGTCGGATTTTTGATGAAATTGTGACCCGGGGGCTTAGGGATTTTTTTAAAAAAATCTATTTCTGCCGGTTAAGTTGTTGAGGGCTGATTTCTTTTCCTGTGATAAAAAACCTTCCCTTTCAACTGCCAAACATTTCAGGGGAGCACTAGCAACCGTTTGGCACCATTTTTGAGTGAATTGCCGAAAGTCAGATTTTTGATGAAATTGTGACCCCGGGGCTTAGGGATTTTTTTTTAAAAAAAAATTCTGCCGGTTAAGTTGTCGAGGGCTGATTTCTTTTCCTGTGATAAAAAGCCTTCTGTTTCGATCGCCAAACATTTCAGGGGAGCATTTGTAACCGTTTGGCAACATTTTAGAGTGAATTGCCGAAAGTCAGATTTTTGATGAAATTGTGACCCCGGGGCTTAGGGATTTTTTCCAAAAAAAAAATTTCTGCCGGTAAAGTTGTCGAGGGCTGACTTCTTTTCCTGTGATAAAAGACTTCTGTTTCGACCGCCAAACCTTTCAGGGGAGCATTTGCAACCGTTTGGCACCATTTGTGAGTGAATTGCCGAAAGTCGGATTTTTGATGAAACTGTGACCTCGGGGCTTAGGGATTTTTTCCAAAAAAAAAATTCTGCCGGTTAAGTTGTCGAGGGCTGATTTCTTTTCCTGTGATAAAAAGCCTTCTTTTTCGATCGCCAAACATTTCAGGGGAGCATTTGTAACCGTTCGGCACCATTTTTGAGTGAATTGCCGAAAGTCAGATTTTTGATGAAATTGTGACCTCGGGGCTTAGGGATTTTTTCAAAAAAAAAATTTCTGCCGGTAAAGTTGTCGAGGGCTGATTTCTTTTCCTGTGATAAAAAGCCTTCTGTTTCGACCGCCAAACCTTTCAGGGGAGCATTTGCAACCGTTTGGCACCATTTTTGAGTGAATTGCCGAAAGTCGGATTTTTGATGAAATTGTGACCCCGGGGCTTAGGGATTTTTTCAAAAAAATCTTTTTCTGCCGGTTAATTTGTCCAGGGCTGATTTCTTTTCCTGTGATAAAAAACCTTCTCTTTCAACCGCCAAACATTTCAGGGGAGCATTTGCAACCGTTTGGCACCATTTTTGAGTGAATTGCCGAAAGTCGGATTTTTGATGAAATTGTGACCCCGGGCCTTAGGGATTTTTTCAAAAAAATCTTTTTCTGCCGGTTAAGTTGTCGAGGGCTGATTTCTTTTCCTGTGATAAAAAACCTTCTGTTTCGACCGCCAAACATTTCAGGGGAGCATTTGCAACCGTTTGGCACCATTTTTGAGTGAATTGCCGAAAGTCGGATTTTTGATGAAATTGTGACCCCGGGGCTTAGGGATTTTTTCAAAATAATCTTTTTCTTCTGGTTAAGTTGTCGAGGGCTGATTTCTTTTCCTGTGAAAAAAAGCCTTCTGTTTCGATCGCCAAAGATTTCAGGGGAGCATTTGTAACCGTTTGGCACCATTTTTGAGTGAATTGCAGAACGTCAGATTTTTGATGAAATTGTGACCCCGGGCCTTAGGGATTTTTGAAAAAAAAATAATCTGCAGGTTAAGTTGTCGAGGGCTGATTTCTTGTCCTGTGAAAAAAAGCCTTCTCTTTCAACTGCCAAACCTTTCAGTGGAGCATTTGCAACCGTTTGGCACCATTTTTGAGTGAATTGCCGAAAGTCAGATTTTTGATGAAATTGTGACCCCGGGGCTTAGGGATTTTGAAAAAAAATCTTTTTCTCCTGGTTAAGTTGTCGAGGGCTGATTTCTTGTCCTGTGATAAAAAACCTTCTGTTTCGACCGCCAAACCTTTCAGGGGAGCATTTGCAACCGTTTGGCACCATTTTTGAGTGAATTGCCGAAAGTCAAATTTTTGATGAAATTGTGACCCCGGGGCTTAGGGATTTTTGAAAAAAAAAATTCTGCCGGTTAAGTCGTCGAGGGCTGATTTCTTGTCCTGTGATAAAAAACCTTCTGTTTCGACAGCCAAACATTTCAGGGGAGCATTTTCAACCGTTTGGCACCATTTTTGAGTGAATTGCCGAAAGTCAGATTTTTCATGAAATTGTGACCCCGGGGCCTTAGGGATTTTTGAAAAAAAAAAAATCTGCAGGTTAAGTTGTCGAGGGCTGATTTCTTGTCCTGTGAAAAAAAGCCTTCTCTTTCAACTGCCAAACCTTTCAGTGGAGCATTTGCAACCGTTTGGCACCATTTTTGAGTGAATTGCCGAAAGTCAGATTTTTGATGAAATTGTGACCCCGGGGCTTAGGGATTTTGAAAAAAAATCTTTTTCTCCTGGTTAAGTTGTCGAGGGCTGATTTCTTGTCCTGTGATAAAAAACCTTCTGTTTCGACCGCCAAACCTTTCAGGGGAGC
Organism: Podarcis filfolensis; assembly: GCF_964270895.1. Taxonomy (NCBI): domain Eukaryota; kingdom Metazoa; phylum Chordata; class Lepidosauria; order Squamata; family Lacertidae; genus Podarcis; species Podarcis filfolensis. The sequence goes on from NW_028149487.1 coordinate 132,032, forward strand.
ATTTGCAACCGTTTGGCACCATTTTTGAATGAATTGCCGAAAGTCGGATTTTTGATGAAATTGTGACCCGGGGGCTTAGGGATTTTTTTAAAAAAATCTATTTCTGCCGGTTAAGTTGTTGAGGGCTGATTTCTTTTCCTGTGATAAAAAACCTTCCCTTTCAACTGCCAAACATTTCAGGGGAGCACTAGCAACCGTTTGGCACCATTTTTGAGTGAATTGCCGAAAGTCAGATTTTTGATGAAATTGTGACCCCGGGGCTTAGGGATTTTTTTTAAAAAAAAAATTCTGCCGGTTAAGTTGTCGAGGGCTGATTTCTTTTCCTGTGATAAAAAGCCTTCTGTTTCGATCGCCAAACATTTCAGGGGAGCATTTGTAACCGTTTGGCAACATTTTAGAGTGAATTGCCGAAAGTCAGATTTTTGATGAAATTGTGACCCCGGGGCTTAGGGATTTTTTCCAAAAAAAAAATTTCTGCCGGTAAAGTTGTCGAGGGCTGACTTCTTTTCCTGTGATAAAAGACTTCTGTTTCGACCGCCAAACCTTTCAGGGGAGCATTTGCAACCGTTTGGCACCATTTGTGAGTGAATTGCCGAAAGTCGGATTTTTGATGAAACTGTGACCTCGGGGCTTAGGGATTTTTTCCAAAAAAAAAATTCTGCCGGTTAAGTTGTCGAGGGCTGATTTCTTTTCCTGTGATAAAAAGCCTTCTGTTTCGACCGCCAAACATTTCAGGGGAGCATTTGCAACCGTTTGGCACCATTTTTGAGTGAATTGCTGAAAGTCGGATTTTTGATGAAATTGTGACCCCGGGGCTTAGGGATTTTTGAAAAAAAAAAATCTGCCGGTTAAGTTGTCGAGGGCTGATTTCTTGTCCTGTGAAAAAAAGCCTTCTGTTTCGATCGCCAAAGATTTCAGGGGAGCATTTGTAACCGTTTGGCAACATTTTTGAGTGAATTGCAGAACGTCAGATTTTTGATGAAATTGTGACCCCGGGGCTTAGGGATTTTTTCAAAAAAATCTTTTTTTGCCGGTTAAGTTGTCGAGGGCTGATTTCTTTTCCTGTGATAAAAAGCCTTCTGTTTCGACCGCCAAACATTTCAGGGGAGCATTTGCAACCGTTTGGCACCATTTTTGGGTGAATTGCCGAAAGTCAGATTTTTGATGAAATTGTGACGCCGGGCCTTAGGGATTTTTTCAAAAAAATCTTTTTCTGCCGGTTAAGTTGTCGAGGGCTGATTTCTTTTCCTGGGATAAAAAACCTTCTGTTTCGACCGCCAAACATTTCAGGGGAGCATTTGCAACCGTTTGGCACCATTTTTTAGTGAATTGCCGAAACTCAGATTTTTCATGAAATTGTGACCCCGGGGCTTAGGGATTTTTTCAAAAAAATCTTTTTTTGCCGGTTAAGTTGTCGAGGGCTGATTTCTTTTCCTGTGATAAAAAACCTTCTCTTTCAACCGCCAAACATTTCAGGGGAGCACTTGTAACCGTTTGGCACCATTTTTGAGTGAATTGCCGAAAGTCAGATTTTTGATGAAATTGTGACCCCGGGGCTTAGCGATTTTTTCAAAAAAATCTTTTTCTGCCGGTTAAGTTGTCGAGGGCTGATTTCTTTTCCTGTGATAAAAAGCCTTCTGTTTCGACCGCCAAACCTTTCAGGGGAGCATTTGCAACCGTTTTGCACCATTTTTGAGTGAATTGCCGAAAGTCGGATTTTTGATGAAATTGTGACCCCGGGGTTTACGGATTTTTTCAAAAAAATCTTTTTCTGCCGGTTAAGTTGTCGAGGGCTGAGTTCTTTTCCTGTGATAAAAAACCTTCTCTTTCAACCGCCAAACATTTCAGGGGAGCATTTGCAACCGTTTGGCACCATTTTTGAGTGAATTGCCGAAAGTCGGATTTTTGATGAAATTGTGACCCCGGGCCTTAGGGATTTTTTCAAAAAAATCTTTTTCTGCCGGTTAAGTTGTCGAGGGCTGATTTCTTTTCCTGTGATAAAAAACCTTCTGTTTCGACCGCCAAACATTTCAGGGGAGCATTTGCAACCGTTTGGCACCATTTTTGAGTGAATTGCCGAAAGTCAGATTTTTGATGAAATTGTGACGCCGGGGGTTTGGGATTTTTGAAAAAAAAAAATCTGCCGGTTAAGTTGTCGAGGGCTGATTTCTTGTCCTGTGAAAAAAAGCCTTCTGTTTCGATCGCCAAAGATTTCAGGGGAGCATTTGTAACCGTTTGGCAACATTTTTGAGTGAATTGCAGAACGTCAGATTTTTGATGAAATTGTGACCCCGGGGCTTAGGGATTTTTTCAAAAAAATCTTTTTTTGCCGGTTAAGTTGTCGAGGGCTGATTTCTTTTCCTGTGATAAAAAGCCTTCTGTTTCGACCGCCAAACATTTCAGGGGAGCATTTGCAACCGTTTGGCACCATTTTTGAGTGAATTGCCGAAAGTCAGATTTTTGATGAAATTGTGACGCCGGGCCTTAGGGATTTTTTCAAAAAAATCTTTTTCTGCCGGTTAAGTTGTCGAGGGCTGATTTCTTTTCCTGTGATAAAAAACCTTCTGTTTCGACCGCCAAACATTTCAGGGGAGCATTTGCAACCGTTTGGCACCATTTTTGAGTGAATTGCCGAAAGTCAGATTTTTGATGAAATTGTGACCCTGGGCCTTAGGGATTTTTTCAAAAAAATCTTTTTCTGCCAGTTAAGTTGTCGAGGGCTGTTTTCTTCTCCAGTAATTAAATGCCTTCTGTTTCGACCACCAAACCTTTCAGGGGAGCATTTGCAACCGTTTGGCACCATTTTTTAGTGAATTGCCGAAAGTCAGATTTTTTATGAAATTGTGACCCCGGGCCTTAGGGATTTTTTCAAAAAAATCTTTTTCTGCCGATTAAGTTGTCGAGGGCTGATTTCTTTTCCTGTGATAAAGAGCCTTCTGTTTCGACCGCCAAACATTTCAGGGGAGCATTTGCAACCGTTTGGCACCATTTTTGAGTGAATTGCCGAAAGTCAGATTTTTGATGAAATTGTGACGCCGGGCCTTAGGGATTTTTTTCAAAAAAATCTTTTTCTGCCGGTTAAGTTGTCGAGGGCTGATTTCTTTTGCTGTGATAAAAAACCTTCTGTTTCGAACGCTAAACATTTCAGGGGAGCATTTGCAACCGTTTGGCACCATTTTTGAGTGAATTGCCGAAAGTCAGATTTTTGATGAAATTGTGACCCCGGGGCTTAGGGATTTTTTCAAAAAAATCTTTTTCTGCCGGTTAAGTTGTCGAGGGCTGATTTCTTTTCCTGTGATAAAAAACCTTCTGTTTCGACCGCCAAACATTTCAGGGGAGCATTTGCAACCGTTTGGCACCATTTTTGAGTGAATTGCCGAAAGTCAGATTTTTGATGAAATTGTGACCCCGGGGCTTAGGGATTTTTGAAAAAAAAAAATCTGCCGGTTAAGTTGTCGAGGGCTGATTTCTTGTCCTGTGAAAAAAAGCCTTCTGTTTCGATCGCCAAAGATTTCAGGGGAGCATTTGTAACCGTTTGGCAACATTTTTGAGTGAATTGCAGAACGTCAGATTTTTGATGAAATTGTGACCCCGGGGCTTAGGGATTTTTTCAAAAAAATCTTTTTTTGCCGGTTAAGTTGTCGAGGGCTGATTTCTTTTCCTGTGATAAAAAGCCTTCTGTTTCGACCGCCAAACATTTCAGGGGAGCATTTGCAACCGTTTGGCACCATTTTTGAGTGAATTGCCGAAAGTCAGATTTTTGATGAAATTGTGACGCCGGGCCTTAGGGATTTTTTCAAAAAAATCTTTTTCTGCCGGTTAAGTTGTCGAGGGCTGATTTCTTTTCCTGGGATAAAAAACCTTCTGTTTCGACCGCCAAACATTTCAGGGGAGCATTTGCAACCGTTTGGCACCATTTTTTAGTGAATTGCCGAAACTCAGATTTTTGATGAAATTGTGACCCCGGGGCTTAGGGATTTTTTCAAAAAAATCTTTTTCTGCCGGTTAAGTTGTCGAGGGCTGATTTCTTTTCCTGTGATAAAAAACCTTCTCTTTCAACCGCCAAACATTTCAGGGGAGCATTTGCAACCGTTTGGCACCATTTTTGAGTGAATTGCCGAAAGTCGGATTTTTGATGAAATTGTGACCCCGGGCCTTAGGGATTTTTTCAAAAAAATCTTTTTCTGCCGGTTAAGTTGTCGAGGGCTGATTTCTTTTCCTGTGATAAAAAACCTTCTGTTTCGACCGCCAAACATTTCAGGGGAGCATTTGCAACCGTTTGGCACCATTTTTGAGTGAATTGCCGAAAGTCAGATTTTTGATGAAATTGTGACCCTGGGCCTTAGGGATTTTTTCAAAAAAATCTTTTTCTGCCAGTTAAGTTGTCGAGGGCTGTTTTCTTCTCCAGTAATTAAATGCCTTCTGTTTCGACCACCAAACCTTTCAGGGGAGCATTTGCAACCGTTTGGCACCATTTTTTAGTGAATTGCCGAAAGTCAGATTTTTTATGAAATTGTGACCCCGGGCCTTAGGGATTTTTTCAAAAAAATCTTTTTCTGCCGATTAAGTTGTCGAGGGCTGATTTCTTTTCCTGGGATAAAAAACCTTCTGTTTCGACCGCCAAACATTTCAGGGGAGCATTTGCAACCGTTTGGCACCATTTTTTAGTGAATTGCCGAAACTCAGATTTTTGATGAAATTGTGACCCCGGGGCTTAGGGATTTTTTCAAAAAAATCTTTTTTTGCCGGTTAAGTTGTCGAGGGCTGATTTCTTTTCCTGTGATAAAAAACCTTCTCTTTCAACCGCCAAACATTTCAGGGGAGCACTTGTAACCGTTTGGCACCATTTTTGAGTGAATTGCCGAAAGTCAGATTTTTGATGAAATTGTGACCCCGGGGCTTAGGGATTTTTTCAAAAAAATCTTTTTCTGCCGGTTAAGTTGTCGAGGGCTGATTTCTTTTCCTGTGATAAAAAGCCTTCTGTTTCGACCGCCAAACCTTTCAGGGGAGCATTTGCAACCGTTTGGCACCATTTTTGAGTGAATTGCCGAAAGTCGGATTTTTGATGAAATTGTGACCCCGGGGTTTACGGATTTTTTCAAAAAAATCTTTTTCTGCCGGTTAAGTTGTCGAGGGCTGATTTCTTGTCCTGTGAAAAAAAGCCTTCTGTTTCGATCGCCAAAGATTTCAGGGGAGCATTTGTAACCGTTTGGCAACATTTTTGAGTGAATTGCAGAACGTCAGATTTTTGATGAAATTGTGACCCCGGGGCTTAGGGATTTTTTCAAAAAAATCTTTTTTTGCCGGTTAAGTTGTCGAGGGCTGATTTCTTTTCCTGTGATAAAAAGCCTTCTGTTTCGACCGCCAAACATTTCAGGGGAGCATTTGCAACCGTTTGGCACCATTTTTGAGTGAATTGCCGAAAGTCAGATTTTTGATGAAATTGTGACGCCGGGCCTTAGGGATTTTTTCAAAAAAATCTTTTTCTGCCGGTTAAGTTGTCGAGGGCTGATTTCTTTTCCTGTGATAAAAAACCTTCTGTTTCGACCGCCAAACATTTCAGGGGAGCATTTGCAACCGTTTGGCACCATTTTTGAGTGAATTGCCGAAAGTCGGATTTTTCATGAAATTGTGACCCCGGGGCCTTAGGGATTTTTGAAAAAAAAAAAATCTGCAGGTTAAGTTGTCGAGGGCTGATTTCTTGTCCTGTGAAAAAAAGCCTTATCTTTCAACTGCCAAACCTTTCAGTGGAGCATTTGCAACCGTTTGGCACCATTTTTGACTGAATTGCCGAAACTCAGATTTTTGATGAAATTGTGACCCCGGGGCTTAGGGATTTTTTCAAAAAAATCTTTTTCTGCCAGTTAAGTTGTCGAGGGCTGTTTTCTTGTCCAGTGAATAAATGCCTTCTGTTTCGACCGCCAAACCTTTCAGGGGAGCATTTGCAACCGTTTGGCACCATTTTTGAGTGAATTGCCGAAAGTCAGATTTGTGATGAAATTGTGACCCCGGGGCTTAGGGATTTTTTCAAAAAAATATTTTTCTGCCGGTTAAGTTGTCGAGGGCTGATTTCTTTTCCTGTGATAAAAAACCTTCTCTTTCAAGCCCCAAACATTTCAGGGGAGCATTTGCAACCGTTTGGCACCATTTTTGAGTGAATTGCGGAAAGTCAGATTTTTGATGAAATTGTGACCTCGGGGCTTAGGGATTTTTTCAAAAAAAAAAATTATGCCGGTTAAGTTGTCGAGGGCTGATTTCTTTTCCTGTGATAAAATACCTTCTGTTTCGACCGCCAAACCGTTCAGGGGAGCATTTGCAACCGTTTGGCACCATTTTTGAGTGAATTGCCGAAAGTCGGATTTTTGATGAAATTGTGACCCCGGGGCTTAGGGATTTTTTCAAAAAATCTTTTTTGCCGGTTAAGTTGTCGAGGGCTGATTTCTTCTCCTGTGATAAAAAACCTTCTCTTTCAACTGCCAAACATTTCAGGGGAACATTTGCAACCCTTAGGCAACATTTTTGAGTGAATTGCCGAAAGTCGGATTTTTGATGAAATTGTGACCCCGGGCCTTAGGGGTTTTTTCAAAAAAATCTTTTTCTGCCGGTTAAGTTGTCGAGGGCTGATTTCTTTTCCTGTGATAAAAAACCTTCTGTTTCGACCGCCAAACATTTCAGGGGAGCATTTGCTACCGTTTGGCACCATTTTTGAGTGAATTGCCGAAAGTCAGATTTTTGATGAAATTGTGACCCTGGGGCCTTAGGGATTTTTTTTAAAAAAAAAATCTGCCTGTTAAGTTGTCGAGGGCTGATTTCTTGTCCTGTGAAAAAAAGCCTTCTGTTTCGACCGCCAGACATTTCAGGGGAGCGTTTGCAACCGTTTGGCACCATTTTTGAGTGAATTGCCGAAAGTCAGATTTTTGATGAAATTGTGACCCCGGAGCTTAGGGATTTTTTCAAAAAAATCTTTTTCTGCCGGTTAAGTTGTCGAGGGCTGATTTCTTTTCCTGGGATAAAAAACCTTCTGTTTCGACCGCCAAACATTTCAGGGGAGCATTTGCAACCGTTTGGCACCATTTTTGAGTGAATTGCCGAAAGTCAGATTTTTGATGAAATTGTGACCCCGGGGCTTAGGGATTTTTGAAAAAAAAAAATCTGCCGGTTAAGTTGTCGAGGGCTGATTTCTTGTCCTGTGAAAAAAAGCCTTCTGTTTCGATCGCCAAAGATTTCAGGGGAGCATTTGTAACCGTTTGGCAACATTTTTGAGTGAATTGCAGAACATCAGATTTTTGATGAAATTGTGACCCCGGGGCTTAGGGATTTTTTCAAAAAAATCTTTTTTTGCCGGTTAAGTTGTCGAGGGCTGATTTCTTTTCCTGTGATAAAAAACCTTCTGTTTCGACCGCCAAACATTTCAGGGGAGCATTTGCAACCGTTTGGCACCATTTTTGAGTGAATTGCCGAAAGTCAGATTTTTGATGAAATCGTGACCCCGGGGCTTAGGGATTTTTGAAAAAAAAAAATCTGCCGGTTAAGTTGTCGAGGGCTGATTTCTTGTCCTGTGAAAAAAAGCCTTCTGTTTCGATCGCCAAAGATTTCAGGGGAGCATTTGTAACCGTTTGGCAACATTTTTGAGTGAATTGCAGAACGTCAGATTTTTGATGAAATTGTGACCCCGGGGCTTAGGGATTTTTTCAAAAAAATCTTTTTTTGCCGGTTAAGTTGTCGACGGCTGATTTCTTTTCCTGTGATAAAAAGCCTTCTGTTTCGACCGCCAAACATTTCAGGGGAGCATTTGCAACCGTTTGGCACGATTTTTGAGTGAATTGCCGAAAGTCAGATTTTTGATGAAATTGTGACGCCGGGCCTTAGGGATTTTTTTCAAAAAAATCTTTTTCTGCCGGTTAAGTTGTCGAGGGCTGATTTCTTTTCCTGTGATAAAAAACCTTCTGTTTCGACCGCCAAACCTTTCAGGGGAGCATTTGCAACCGTTTGGCACCATTTTTGAGTGAATTGCCGAAAGTCAGATTTTTGATGAAATTGTGACCCTGGGCCTTAGGGATTTTTTCAAAAAAATCTTTTTCTGCCGGTTAAGTTGTCCAGGGCTGATTTCTTTTGCTGTGATAAAAAACCTTCTGTTTCGAACGCTAAACATTTCAGGGGAGCATTTGCAACCGTTTGGCACCATTTTTGAGTGAATTGCCGAAAGTCAGATTTTTGATGAAATTGTGACCCCGGGGCTTAGGGATTTTTTCAAAAAAATCTTTTTCTGCCGGTTAAGTTGTCGAGGGCTGATTTCTTTTCCTGTGATAAAAAACCTTCTGTTTCGACCGCCAAACATTTCAGGGGAGCATTTGCAACCGTTTGGCACCATTTTTGAGTGAATTGCTGAAAGTCGGATTTTTGATGAAATTGTGACCCCGGGGCTTAGGGATTTTTGAAAAAAAAAAATCTGCCGGTTAAGTTGTCGAGGGCTGATTTCTTGTCCTGTGAAAAAAAGCCTTCTGTTTCGATCGCCAAAGATTTCAGGGGAGCATTTGTAACCGTTTGGCAACATTTTTGAGTGAATTGCAGAACGTCAGATTTTTGATGAAATTGTGACCCCGGGGCTTAGGGATTTTTTCAAAAAAATCTTTTTTTGCCGGTTAAGTTGTCGAGGGCTGATTTCTTTTCCTGTGATAAAAAGCCTTCTGTTTCGACCGCCAAACATTTCAGGGGAGCATTTGCAACCGTTTGGCACCATTTTTGGGTGAATTGCCGAAAGTCAGATTTTTGATGAAATTGTGACGCCGGGCCTTAGGGATTTTTTCAAAAAAATCTTTTTCTGCCGGTTAAGTTGTCGAGGGCTGATTTCTTTTCCTGGGATAAAAAACCTTCTGTTTCGACCGCCAAACATTTCAGGGGAGCATTTGCAACCGTTTGGCACCATTTTTTAGTGAATTGCCGAAACTCAGATTTTTCATGAAATTGTGACCCCGGGGCTTAGGGATTTTTTCAAAAAAATCTTTTTTTGCCGGTTAAGTTGTCGAGGGCTGATTTCTTTTCCTGTGATAAAAAACCTTCTCTTTCAACCGCCAAACATTTCAGGGGAGCACTTGTAACCGTTTGGCACCATTTTTGAGTGAATTGCCGAAAGTCAGATTTTTGATGAAATTGTGACCCCGGGGCTTAGCGATTTTTTCAAAAAAATCTTTTTCTGCCGGTTAAGTTGTCGAGGGCTGATTTCTTTTCCTGTGATAAAAAGCCTTCTGTTTCGACCGCCAAACCTTTCAGGGGAGCATTTGCAACCGTTTTGCACCATTTTTGAGTGAATTGCCGAAAGTCGGATTTTTGATGAAATTGTGACCCCGGGGTTTACGGATTTTTTCAAAAAAATCTTTTTCTGCCGGTTAAGTTGTCGAGGGCTGAGTTCTTTTCCTGTGATAAAAAACCTTCTCTTTCAACCGCCAAACATTTCAGGGGAGCATTTGCAACCGTTTGGCACCATTTTTGAGTGAATTGCCGAAAGTCGGATTTTTGATGAAATTGTGACCCCGGGCCTTAGGGATTTTTTCAAAAAAATCTTTTTCTGCCGGTTAAGTTGTCGAGGGCTGATTTCTTTTCCTGTGATAAAAAACCTTCTGTTTCGACCGCCAAACATTTCAGGGGAGCATTTGCAACCGTTTGGCACCATTTTTGAGTGAATTGCCGAAAGTCAGATTTTTGATGAAATTGTGACGCCGGGGGTTTGGGATTTTTGAAAAAAAAAAATCTGCCGGTTAAGTTGTCGAGGGCTGATTTCTTGTCCTGTGAAAAAAAGCCTTCTGTTTCGATCGCCAAAGATTTCAGGGGAGCATTTGTAACCGTTTGGCAACATTTTTGAGTGAATTGCAGAACGTCAGATTTTTGATGAAATTGTGACCCCGGGGCTTAGGGATTTTTTCAAAAAAATCTTTTTTTGCCGGTTAAGTTGTCGAGGGCTGATTTCTTTTCCTGTGATAAAAAGCCTTCTGTTTCGACCGCCAAACATTTCAGGGGAGCATTTGCAACCGTTTGGCACCATTTTTGAGTGAATTGCCGAAAGTCAGATTTTTGATGAAATTGTGACGCCGGGCCTTAGGGATTTTTTCAAAAAAATCTTTTTCTGCCGGTTAAGTTGTCGAGGGCTGATTTCTTTTCCTGTGATAAAAAACCTTCTGTTTCGACCGCCAAACATTTCAGGGGAGCATTTGCAACCGTTTGGCACCATTTTTGAGTGAATTGCCGAAAGTCAGATTTTTGATGAAATTGTGACCCTGGGCCTTAGGGATTTTTTCAAAAAAATCTTTTTCTGCCAGTTAAGTTGTCGAGGGCTGTTTTCTTCTCCAGTAATTAAATGCCTTCTGTTTCGACCACCAAACCTTTCAGGGGAGCATTTGCAACCGTTTGGCACCATTTTTTAGTGAATTGCCGAAAGTCAGATTTTTTATGAAATTGTGACCCCGGGCCTTAGGGATTTTTTCAAAAAAATCTTTTTCTGCCGATTAAGTTGTCGAGGGCTGATTTCTTTTCCTGTGATAAAGAGCCTTCTGTTTCGACCGCCAAACATTTCAGGGGAGCATTTGCAACCGTTTGGCACCATTTTTGAGTGAATTGCCGAAAGTCAGATTTTTGATGAAATTGTGACGCCGGGCCTTAGGGATTTTTTTCAAAAAAATCTTTTTCTGCCGGTTAAGTTGTCGAGGGCTGATTTCTTTTGCTGTGATAAAAAACCTTCTGTTTCGAACGCTAAACATTTCAGGGGAGCATTTGCAACCGTTTGGCACCATTTTTGAGTGAATTGCCGAAAGTCAGATTTTTGATGAAATTGTGACCCCGGGGCTTAGGGATTTTTTCAAAAAAATCTTTTTCTGCCGGTTAAGTTGTCGAGGGCTGATTTCTTTTCCTGTGATAAAAAACCTTCTGTTTCGACCGCCAAACATTTCAGGGGAGCATTTGCAACCGTTTGGCACCATTTTTGAGTGAATTGCCGAAAGTCAGATTTTTGATGAAATTGTGACCCCGGGGCTTAGGGATTTTTGAAAAAAAAAAATCTGCCGGTTAAGTTGTCGAGGGCTGATTTCTTGTCCTGTGAAAAAAAGCCTTCTGTTTCGATCGCCAAAGATTTCAGGGGAGCATTTGTAACCGTTTGGCAACATTTTTGAGTGAATTGCAGAACGTCAGATTTTTGATGAAATTGTGACCCCGGGGCTTAGGGATTTTTTCAAAAAAATCTTTTTTTGCCGGTTAAGTTGTCGAGGGCTGATTTCTTTTCCTGTGATAAAAAGCCTTCTGTTTCGACCGCCAAACATTTCAGGGGAGCATTTGCAACCGTTTGGCACCATTTTTGAGTGAATTGCCGAAAGTCAGATTTTTGATGAAATTGTGACGCCGGGCCTTAGGGATTTTTTCAAAAAAATCTTTTTCTGCCGGTTAAGTTGTCGAGGGCTGATTTCTTTTCCTGGGATAAAAAACCTTCTGTTTCGACCGCCAAACATTTCAGGGGAGCATTTGCAACCGTTTGGCACCATTTTTTAGTGAATTGCCGAAACTCAGATTTTTGATGAAATTGTGACCCCGGGGCTTAGGGATTTTTTCAAAAAAATCTTTTTCTGCCGGTTAAGTTGTCGAGGGCTGATTTCTTTTCCTGTGATAAAAAACCTTCTCTTTCAACCGCCAAACATTTCAGGGGAGCATTTGCAACCGTTTGGCACCATTTTTGAGTGAATTGCCGAAAGTCGGATTTTTGATGAAATTGTGACCCCGGGCCTTAGGGATTTTTTCAAAAAAATCTTTTTCTGCCGGTTAAGTTGTCGAGGGCTGATTTCTTTTCCTGTGATAAAAAACCTTCTGTTTCGACCGCCAAACATTTCAGGGGAGCATTTGCAACCGTTTGGCACCATTTTTGAGTGAATTGCCGAAAGTCAGATTTTTGATGAAATTGTGACCCTGGGCCTTAGGGATTTTTTCAAAAAAATCTTTTTCTGCCAGTTAAGTTGTCGAGGGCTGTTTTCTTCTCCAGTAATTAAATGCCTTCTGTTTCGACCACCAAACCTTTCAGGGGAGCATTTGCAACCGTTTGGCACCATTTTTTAGTGAATTGCCGAAAGTCAGATTTTTTATGAAATTGTGACCCCGGGCCTTAGGGATTTTTTCAAAAAAATCTTTTTCTGCCGATTAAGTTGTCGAGGGCTGATTTCTTTTCCTGGGATAAAAAACCTTCTGTTTCGACCGCCAAACATTTCAGGGGAGCATTTGCAACCGTTTGGCACCATTTTTTAGTGAATTGCCGAAACTCAGATTTTTGATGAAATTGTGACCCCGGGGCTTAGGGATTTTTTCAAAAAAATCTTTTTTTGCCGGTTAAGTTGTCGAGGGCTGATTTCTTTTCCTGTGATAAAAAACCTTCTCTTTCAACCGCCAAACATTTCAGGGGAGCACTTGTAACCGTTTGGCACCATTTTTGAGTGAATTGCCGAAAGTCAGATTTTTGATGAAATTGTGACCCCGGGGCTTAGGGATTTTTTCAAAAAAATCTTTTTCTGCCGGTTAAGTTGTCGAGGGCTGATTTCTTTTCCTGTGATAAAAAGCCTTCTGCTTCGACCGCCAAACCTTTCAGGGGAGCATTTGCAACCGTTTGGCACCATTTTTGAGTGAATTGCCGAAAGTCGGATTTTTGATGAAATTGTGACCCCGGGGTTTACGGATTTTTTCAAAAAAATCTTTTTCTGCCGGTTAAGTTGTCGAGGGCTGATTTCTTGTCCTGTGAAAAAAAGCCTTCTGTTTCGATCGCCAAAGATTTCAGGGGAGCATTTGTAACCGTTTGGCAACATTTTTGAGTGAATTGCAGAACGTCAGATTTTTGATGAAATTGTGACCCCGGGGCTTAGGGATTTTTTCAAAAAAATCTTTTTTTGCCGGTTAAGTTGTCGAGGGCTGATTTCTTTTCCTGTGATAAAAAGCCTTCTGTTTCGACCGCCAAACATTTCAGGGGAGCATTTGCAACCGTTTGGCACCATTTTTGAGTGAATTGCCGAAAGTCAGATTTTTGATGAAATTGTGACGCCGGGCCTTAGGGATTTTTTCAAAAAAATCTTTTTCTGCCGGTTAAGTTGTCGAGGGCTGATTTCTTTTCCTGTGATAAAAAACCTTCTGTTTCGACCGCCAAACATTTCAGGGGAGCATTTGCAACCGTTTGGCACCATTTTTGAGTGAATTGCCGAAAGTCAGATTTTTGATGAAATTGTGACCCTGGGCCTTAGGGATTTTTTCAAAAAAATCTTTTTCTGCCAGTTAAGTTGTCGAGGGCTGTTTTCTTCTCCAGTAATTAAATGCCTTCTGTTTCGACCACCAAACCTTTCAGGGGAGCATTTGCAACCGTTTGGCACCATTTTTTAGTGAATTGCCGAAAGTCAGATTTTTTATGAAATTGTGACCCCGGGCCTTAGGGATTTTTTCAAAAAAATCTTTTTCTGCCGATTAAGTTGTCGAGGGCTGATTTCTTTTCCTGGGATAAAAAACCTTCTGTTTCGACCGCCAAACATTTCAGGGGAGCATTTGCAACCGTTTGGCACCATTTTTTAGTGAATTGCCGAAACTCAGATTTTTGATGAAATTGTGACCCCGGGGCTTAGGGATTTTTTCAAAAAAATCTTTTTTTGCCGATTAAGTTGTCGAGGGCTGATTTTTTTTCCTGGGATAAAAAACCTTCTCTTTCAACCGCCAAACATTTCAGGGGAGCACTTGTAACCGTTTGGCACCATTTTTGAGTGAATTGCCGAAAGTCAGATTTTTGATGAAATTGTGACCCCGGGGCTTAGGGATTTTTTCAAAAAAATCTTTTTCTGCCGGTTAAGTTGTCGAGGGCTGATTTCTTTTCCTGTGATAAAAAGCCTTCTGTTTCGACCGCCAAACCTTTCAGGGGAGCATTTGCAACCGTTTGGCACCATTTTTGAGTGAATTGCCGAAAGTCGGATTTTTGATGAAATTGTGACCCCGGGGTTTACGGATTTTTTCAAAAAAATCTTTTTCTGCCGGTTAAGTTGTCGAGGGCTGAGTTCTTTTCCTGTGATAAAAAACCTTCTCTTTCAACCGCCAAACATTTCAGGGGAGCATTTGCAACCGTTTGGCACCATTTTTGAGTGAATTGCCGAAAGTCGGATTTTTGATTAAATTGTGACCCCGGGCCTTAGGGATTTTTTCAAAAAAATCTTTTTCTGCCGGTTAAGTTGTCGAGGGCTGATTTCTTTTCCTGTGATAAAAAACCTTCTGTTTCGACCGCCAAACATTTCAGGGGAGCATTTGCAACCGTTTGGCACCATTTTTGAGTGAATTGCCGAAAGTCGGATTTTTGATGAAATTGTGACCCCGGGGTTTACGGATTTTTTCAAAAAAATCTTTTTCTGCCGGTTAAGTTGTCGAGGGCTGAGTTCTTTTCCTGTGATAAAAAACCTTCTCTTTCAACCGCCAAACATTTCAGGGGAGCATTTGCAACCGTTTGGCACCATTTTTGAGTGAATTGCCGAAAGTCGGATTTTTGATGAAATTGTGACCCCGGGCCTTAGGGATTTTTTCAAAAAAATCTTTTTCTGCCGGTTAAGTTGTCGAGGGCTGATTTCTTTTCCTGTGATAAAAAACCTTCTGTTTCGACCGCCAAACATTTCAGGGGAGCATTTGCAACCGTTTGGCACCATTTTTGAGTGAATTGCCGAAAGTCAGATTTTTGATGAAATTGTGACCCCAGGGCTTAGGGATTTTTGAAAAAAAAAAATCTGCTGGTTAAGTTGTCGAGGGCTGATTTCTTGTCCTGTGAAAAAAAGCCTTCTGTTTCGATCGCCAAAGATTTCAGGGGAGCATTTGTAACCGTTTGGCAACATTTTTGAGTGAATTGCAGAACGTCAGATTTTTGATGAAATTGTGACCCCGGGGCTTAGGGATTTTTTCAAAAAAATCTTTTTCTGCCAGTTAAGTTGTCGAGGGCTGTTTTCTTCTCCAGTAATTAAATGCCTTCTGTTTCGACCGCCAAACCTTTCAGGGGAGCATTTGCAACCGTTTGGCACCATTTTCTAGTGAATTGCCGAAAGTCAGATTTTTGATGAAATTGTGACCCCGGGGCTTAGGGATTTTTGAAAAAAAATCTTTTTTTGCCGGTTAAGTTGTCGAGGGCTGATTTCTTTTCCTGTGATAAAAAGCCTTCTGTTTCGACCGCCAAAGATTTCAGGGGAGCATTTGCAACCGTTTGGCACCATTTTTGAGTGAATTGCCGAAAGTCAGATTTTTGATGAAATTGTGACGCCGGGCCTTAGGGATTTTTTCAAAAAAATCTTTTTCTGCCGGTTAAGTTGTCGAGGGCTGATTTCTTTTCCTGTGATAAAAAACCTTCTGTTTCGACCGCCAAACATTTCAGGGGAGCATTTGCAACCGTTTGGCACCATTTTTGAGTGAATTTCCGAAAGTCAGATTTTTGATGAAATTGTGACCCCGGGCCTCAGGGATTTTTTCAAAAAAATCTTTTTCTGCCGGTTAAGTTGTCGAGGGCTGTTTTCTTCTCCAGTAATTAAATGCCTTCTGTTTCGACCGCCAAACCTTTCAGGGGAGCATTTGCAACCGTTTGGCACCATTTTCTAGTGAATTGCCGAAAGTCAGATTTTTGATGAAATTGTGACCCCGGGCCTTAGGGATTTTTTCAAAAAAATCTTTTTCTGCCGATTAAGTTGTCGAGGGCTGATTTCTTTTCCTGGGATAAAAAACCTTCTGTTTCGACCGCCAAACATTTCAGGGGAGCATTTGCAACCGTTTGGCACCATTTTTTAGTGAATTGCCGAAACTCAGATTTTTGATGAAATTGTGACCCCCGGGGCTTAGGGATTTTTTAAAAAAAATCTTTTTCTGCCGGTTAAGTTGTCGAGGGCTGATTTCTTTTCCTGTGATAAAAAACCTTCTGTTTCGACCGCCAAACATTTCAGGGGAGCATTTGCAACCGTTTGGCACCATTTTTGAGTGAATTGCCGAAAGTCAGATTTTTGATGAAATTGTGACCCCAGGGCTTAGGGATTTTTGAAAAAAAAAAATCTGCCGGTTAAGTTGTCGAGGGCTGATTTCTTGTCCTGTGAAAAAAAGCCTTCTGTTTCGATCGCCAAAGATTTCAGGGGAGCATTTGTAACCGTTTGGCAACATTTTTGAGTGAATTGCAGAACGTCAGATTTTTGATGAAATTGTGACCCCGGGGCTTAGGGATTTTTTCAAAAAAATCTTTTTTTGCCGGTTAAGTTGTCGAGGGCTGATTTCTTTTCCTGTGATAAAAAGCCTTCTGTTTCGACCGCCAAAGATTTCAGGGGAGCATTTGCAACCGTTTGGCACCATTTTTGAGTGAATTGCCGAAAGTCAGATTTTTGATGAAATTGTGACGCCGGGCCTTAGGGATTTTTTCAAAAAAATCTTTTTCTGCCGGTTAAGTTGTCGAGGGCTGATTTCTTTTCCTGTGATAAAAAACCTTCTGTTTCGACCGCCAAACATTTCAGGGGAGCATTTGCAACCGTTTGGCACCATTTTTGAGTGAATTTCCGAAAGTCAGATTTTTGATGAAATTGTGACCCCGGGCCTCAGGGATTTTTTCAAAAAAATCTTTTTCTGCCGGTTAAGTTGTCGAGGGCTGTTTTCTTCTCCAGTAATTAAATGCCTTCTGTTTCGACCGCCAAACCTTTCAGGGGAGCATTTGCAACCGTTTGGCACCATTTTCTAGTGAATTGCCGAAAGTCAGATTTTTGATGAAATTGTGACCCCGGGCCTTAGGGATTTTTTCAAAAAAATCTTTTTCTGCCGATTAAGTTGTCGAGGGCTGATTTCTTTTCCTGGGATAAAAAACCTTCTGTTTCGACCGCCAAACATTTCAGGGGAGCATTTGCAACCGTTTGGCACCATTTTTTAGTGAATTGCCGAAACTCAGATTTTTGATGAAATTGTGACCCCGGGGCTTAGGGATTTTTTTAAAAAAATCTTTTTCTGCCGGTTAAGTTGTCGAGGGCTGATTTCTTTTCCTGTGATAAAAAACCTTCTCTTTCAACCGCCAAACATTTCAGGGGAGCATTTGCAACCGTTTGGCACCATTTTTGAGTGAATTGCCGAACGTCAGATTTTTGATGAAATTGTGACCCCGGGCCTTAGGGATTTTTGAAAAAAAAAAATCTGTCGGTTAAGTTGTCGAGGGCTGATTTCTTGTCCTGTGAAAAAAAGCCTTCTGTTTCGATCGCCAAAGATTTCAGGGGAGCATTTGTAACCGTTTGGCAACATTTTTGAGTGAATTGCAGAACGTCAGATTTTTGATGAAATTGTGACCCCGGGGCTTAGGGATTTTTTCAAAAAAATCTTTTTTTGCCGGTTAAGTTGTCGAGGGCTGATTTCTTTTCCTGTGATAAAAAGCCTTCTGTTTCGATCGCCAAACATTTCAGGGGAGCATTTGCAACCGTTTGGCACCATTTTTGAGTGAATTGCCGAAAGTCAGATTTTTGATGAAATTGTGACCCTGGGCCTTAGGGATTTTTTCAAAAAAATCTTTTTCTGCCAGTTAAGTTGTCGAGGGCTGTTTTCTTCTCCAGTAATTAAATGCCTTCTGTTTCGACCGCCAAACCTTTCAGGGGAGCATTTGCAACCGTTTGGCACCATTTTTTAGTGAATTGCCGAAAGTCAGATTTTTGATGAAATTGTGACCCCGGGCCTTAGGGATTTTTTCAAAAAAATCTTTTTCTGCCGATTAAGTTGTCGAGGGCTGATTTCTTTTCCAGTGATAAAAAACCTTCTGTTTCGACCGCCAAACATTTCAGGGGAGCATTTGCAAACGTTTGGCACCATTTTTTAGTGAATTGCCGAAACTCAGATTTTTGATGAAATTGTGACCCCGGGGCTTAGGGATTTTTTTAAAAAAATCTTTTTCTGCCGGTTAAGTTGTCGAGGGCTGATTTCTTTTCCTGTGATAAAAAACCTTCTCTTTCAACCGCCAAACATTTCAGGGGAGCATTTGCAACCGTTTGGCACCATTTTTGAGTGAATTGCCGAACGTCAGATTTTTGATGAAATTGTGACCCCGGGCCTTAGGGATTTTTTTCAAAAAAATCTTTTTCTGCCGGTTAAGTTGTCGAGGGCTGATTTCTTTTCCTGTGATAAAAAACCTTATGTTTCGAACGCTAAACATTTCAGGGGAGCATTTGCAACCGTTTGGCACCATTTTTGAGTGAATTGCCGAAAGTCAGATTTTTGATGAAATTGTGACCCCGGGGCTTAGGGATTTTTTCAAAAAAATCTTTTTCTGCCGGTTAAGTTGTCGAGGGCTGATTTCTTTTCCTGTGATAAAAAGCCTTCTGTTTCGACCGCCAAACATTTCAGGGGAGCATTTGCAACCGTTTGGCACCATTTTTGAGTGAATTGCCGAAAGTCAGATTTTTGATGAAATTGTGACGCCGGGCCTTAGGGATTTTTTCAAAAAAATCTTTTTCTGCCGGTTAAGTTGTCGAGGGCTGATTTCTTTTCCTGTGATAAAAAGCCTTCTGTTTCGACCGCCAAACATTTCAGGGGAGCATTTGCAACCGTTTGGCACCATTTTTGAGTGAATTGCCGAAAGTCAGATTTTTGATGAAATTGTGACGGCTTAGGGATTTTTTCAAAAAAATCTTTTTCTGCCGGTTAAGTTGACGAGGGCTGATTTCTTTTCCTGTGATAAAAAACCTTCTTTTTCGACCGCCAAACATTTCAGGGGAGCATTTGCAACCGTTTGGCACCATTTTTGAGTGAATTGCCGAAAGTCAGATTTTTGATGAAATTGTGACCCCGGGCCTTAGGGATTTTTTCAAAAAAATCTTTTTCTGCCGGTTAAGTTGTCGAGGGCTGATTTCTTTTCCTGGGATAAAAAACCTTCTGTTTCGACCGCCAAACATTTCAGGGGAGCATTTGCAACCGTTTGGCACCATTTTTGAGTGAATTGCCGAAAGTCAGATTTTTGATGAAATTGTGACCCTGGGCCTTAGGGATTTTTTCAAAAAAATCTTTTTCTGCCAGTTAAGTTGTCGAGGGCTGTTTTCTTCTCCAGTAATTAAATGCCTTCTGTTTCGACCGCCAAACCTTTCAGGGGAGCATTTGCAACCGTTTGGCACCATTTTTTAGTGAATTGCCGAAAGTCAGATTTTTGATGAAATTGTGACCCCGGGCCTTAGGGATTTTTTCAAAAAAATCTTTTTCTGCCGATTAAGTTGTCGAGGGCTGATTTCTTTTCCAGTGATAAAAAACCTTCTGTTTCGACCGCCAAACATTTCAGGGGAGCATTTGCAACCGTTTGGCACCATTTTTTAGTGAATTGCCGAAACTCAGATTTTTGATGAAATTGTGACCCCGGGGCTTAGGGATTTTTTTAAAAAAATCTTTTTCTGCCGGTTAAGTTGTCGAGGGCTGATTTCTTTTCCTGTGATAAAAAACCTTCTCTTTCAACCGCCAAACATTTCAGGGGAGCATTTGCAACCGTTTGGCACCATTTTTGAGTGAATTGCCGAACGTCAGATTTTTGATGAAATTGTGACCCCGGGCCTTAGGGATTTTTTTCAAAAAAATCTTTTTCTGCCGGTTAAGTTGTCGAGGGCTGATTTCTTTTCCTGTGATAAAAAACCTTCTGTTTCGAACGCTAAACATTTCAGGGGAGCATTTGCAACCGTTTGGCACCATTTTTGAGTGAATTGCCGAAAGTCAGATTTTTGATGAAATTGTGACCCCGGGGCTTAGGGATTTTTTCAAAAAAATCTTTTTCTGCCGGTTAAGTTGTCGAGGGCTGATTTCTTTTCCTGTGATAAAAAGCCTTCTGTTTCGACCGCCAAACATTTCAGGGGAGCATTTGCAACCGTTTGGCACCATTTTTGAGTGAATTGCCGAAAGTCAGATTTTTGATGAAATTGTGACGCCGGGCCTTAGGGATTTTTTCAAAAAAATCTTTTTCTGCCGGTTAAGTTGTCGAGGGCTGATTTCTTTTCCTGTGATAAAAAGCCTTCTTTTTCGACCGCCAAACATTTCAGGGGAGCATTTGCAAACGTTTGGCACCATTTTTGAGTGAATTGCCGAAAGTCAGATTTTTGATGAAATTGTGACGGCTTAGGGATTTTTTCAAAAAAATCTTTTTCTGCCGGTTAAGTTGACGAGGGCTGATTTCTTTTCCTGTGATAAAAAACCTTCTTTTTCGACCGCCAAACCTTTCAGGGGAGCATTTGCAACCGTTTGGCACCATTTTTGAGTGAATTGCCGAAAGTCAGATTTTTGATGAAATTGTGACCCCGGGCCTTAGGGATTTTTTCAAAAAAATCTTTTTCTGCCGGTTAAGTTGTCGAGGGCTGATTTCTTTTCCTGGGATAAAAAACCTTCTGTTTCGACCGCCAAACATTTCAGGGGAGCATTTGCAACCGTTTGGCACCATTTTTGAGTGAATTGCCGAAAGTCAGATTTTTGATGAAATTGTGACCCTGGGCCTTAGGGATTTTTTCAAAAAAATCTTTTTCTGCCAGTTAAGTTGTCGAGGGCTGTTTTCTTCTCCAGTAATTAAATGCCTTCTGTTTCGACCGCCAAACCTTTCAGGGGAGCATTTGCAACCGTTTGGCACCATTTTTTAGTGAATTGCCGAAAGTCAGATTTTTGATGAAATTGTGACCCCGGGCCTTAGGGATTTTTTCAAAAAAATCTTTTTCTGCCGATTAAGTTGTCGAGGGCTGATTTCTTTTCCAGTGATAAAAAACCTTCTGTTTCGACCGCCAAACATTTCAGGGGAGCATTTGCAACCGTTTGGCACCATTTTTTAGTGAATTGCCGAAACTCAGATTTTTGATGAAATTGTGACCCCGGGGCTTAGGGATTTTTTTAAAAAAATCTTTTTCTGCCGGTTAAGTTGTCGAGGGCTGATTTCTTTTCCTGTGATAAAAAACCTTCTCTTTCAACCGCCAAACATTTCAGGGGAGCATTTGCAACCGTTTGGCACCATTTTTGAGTGAATTGCCGAACGTCAGATTTTTGATGAAATTGTGACCCCGGGCCTTAGGGATTTTTTTCAAAAAAATCTTTTTCTGCCGGTTAAGTTGTCGAGGGCTGATTTCTTTTCCTGTGATAAAAAACCTTCTGTTTCGAACGCTAAACATTTCAGGGGAGCATTTGCAACCGTTTGGCACCATTTTTGAGTGAATTGCCGAAAGTCAGATTTTTGATGAAATTGTGACCCCGGGGCTTAGGGATTTTTTCAAAAAAATCTTTTTCTGCCGGTTAAGTTGTCGAGGGCTGATTTCTTTTCCTGTGATAAAAAGCCTTCTGTTTCGACCGCCAAACATTTCAGGGGAGCATTTGCAACCGTTTGGCACCATTTTTGAGTGAATTGCCGAAAGTCAGATTTTTGATGAAATTGTGACGCCGGGCCTTAGGGATTTTTTCAAAAAAATCTTTTTCTGCCGGTTAAGTTGTCGAGGGCTGATTTCTTTTCCTGTGATAAAAAGCCTTCTTTTTCGACCGCCAAACATTTCAGGGGAGCATTTGCAAACGTTTGGCACCATTTTTGAGTGAATTGCCGAAAGTCAGATTTTTGATGAAATTGTGACGGCTTAGGGATTTTTTCAAAAAAATCTTTTTCTGCCGGTTAAGTTGACGAGGGCTGATTTCTTTTCCTGTGATAAAAAACCTTCTTTTTCGACCGCCAAACATTTCAGGGGAGCATTTGCAACCGTTTGGCACCATTTTTGAGTGAATTGCCGAAAGTCAGATTTTTGATGAAATTGTGACCCCGGGCCTTAGGGATTTTTTCAAAAAAATCTTTTTCTGCCGGTTAAGTTGTCGAGGGCTGATTTCTTTTCCTGGGATAAAAAACCTTCTGTTTCGACCGCCAAACATTTCAGGGGAGCATTTGCAACCGTTTGGCACCATTTTTTAGTGAATTGCCGAAACTCAGATTTTTGATGAAATTGTGACCCCGGGGCTTAGGGATTTTTTTAAAAAAATCTTTTTCTGCCGGTTAAGTTGTCGAGGGCTGATTTCTTTTCCTGTGATAAAAAACCTTCTCTTTCAACCGCCAAACATTTCAGGGGAGCACTTGCAACCGTTTGGCACCATTTTTGAGTGAATTGCCGAAAGTCGGATTTTTGATGAAATTGTAACCTCGGGGCTTAGGGATTTTTTCAAAAAAAAAAATTCTGCCGGTTAAGTTGTCGTGGGCTGATTTCTTTTCCTGTGATAAAAAGCCTTCTGTTTCGATCGCCAAACATTTCAGGGGAGCATTTGTAACCGTTTGGCACCATTTTTGAGTGAATTCCCGAAAGTCAGATTTTTTATGAAATTGTGACCTCGGGGCTTAGGGATTTTTTCAAAAAAAAAAAATTCTGCCGGTAAAGTTGTCAAGGGCTGATTTCTTTTCCTGTGATAAAAAGCCTTCTGTTTCGACCGCCAAACCTTTCAGGGGAGCATTTGCAACTGTTTGGCACCATTTTTGAGTGAATTGCCGAAAGTCAGATTTTTGATGAAATTGTGACCCCGGGGCTTAGGGATTTTTTCAAAAAAAATCTTTTTCTGCTGGTTAAGTTGTCGAGGGCTGATTTCTTTTCCTGTGATAAAAAACCTTCTGTTTCGACCGCCAAACATTTCAGGGGAGCATTTGCAACCGTTTGGCACCATTTTTGAGTGAATTGCCGAAAGTCGGATTTTTGATGAAATTGTGACCCCGGGCCTTAGGGATTTTTTCAAAAACATATTTTTCTGCCGGTTAAGTTGTCGAGGGCTGATTTCTTTTCCTGTGATAAAAAACCTTCTGTTTCGACCGCCAAAGATTTCAGGGGAGCATTTGCAACCGTTTGGCACCATTTTTGAGTGAATTGCCGAAAGTCAGATTTTTGATGAAATTGTGACGCCGGGCCTTAGGGATTTTTTCAAAAAAATCTTTTTCTGCCGGTTAAGTTGTCGAGGGCTGATTTCTTTTCCTGTGATAAAAAACCTTCTGTTTCGACCGCCAAACATTTCAGGGGAGCATTTGCAACCGTTTGGCACCATTTTTGAGTGAATTTCCGAAAGTCAGATTTTTGATGAAATTGTGACCCCGGGCCTTAGGGATTTTTTCAAAAAAATCTTTTTCTGCCGGTTAAGTTGTCGAGGGCTGTTTTCTTCTCCAGTAATTAAATGCCTTCTGTTTCGACCGCCAAACCTTTGAGGGGAGCATTTGCAACCGTTTGGCACCATTTTCTAGTGAATTGCCGAAAGTCAGATTTTTGATGAAATTGTGACCCCGGGCCTTAGGGATTTTTTCAAAAAAAAAAATTCTGCCGGTTAAGTTGTCGAGGGCTGATTTCTTTTCCTGGGATAAAAAACCTTCTCTTTCAACCGCCAAACATTTCAGGGGAGCACTTGCAACCGTTTGGCACCATTTTTGAGTGAATTGCCGAAAGTCGGATTTTTGATGAAATTGTGACCTCGGGGCTTAGGGATTTTTTCAAAAAAAAAAATTCTGCCGGTTAAGTTGTCGTGGGCTGATTTCTTTTCCTGTGATAAAAAGCCTTCTGTTTCGATCGCCAAACATTTCAGGGGAGCATTTGCAACCGTTTGGCACCATTTTTGAGTGAATTGCCGGAAGTCAGATTTTTGATGAAATTGTGACCCCGGGGCTTAGGGATTTTTTCAAAAAAATCTTTTTCTGCTGGTTAAGTTGTCGAGGGCTGATTTCTTTTCCTGTGATAAAAAACCTTCTGTTTCGACCGCCAAACCTTTCAGGGGAGCATTTGCAACCGTTTGGCACCATTTTTGAGTGAATTGCCGAAAGTCAGATTTTTGATGAAATTGTGACCCCGGGGCTTAGGGATTTTTTCAAAAAAATCTTTTTCTACCGGTTAAGTTGTCGAGTGCTGATTTCTTTTCCTTTGATAAAAAACCTTCTCTTTCAACCGCCAAACATTTCAGGTGAGCATTTGCAACCGTTTGGCACCATTTTTGAGTGAATTGCCGAACGTCAGATTTTTGATGAAATTGTGACCCCGGGGCTTAGGGATTTTTTCAAAAAAATCTTTTTCTGCCGGTTAAGTTGTCGAGGGCTGATTTCTTTTCCTGTGATAAAAAGCCTTCTGTTTCGACCGCCAAACATTTCAGGGGAGCATTTGCAACCGTTTGGCACCATTTTTGAGTGAATTGCCGAAAGTCAGATTTTTGATGAAATTGTGACGCCGGGCCTTAGGGATTTTTTCAAAAAAATCTTTTTCTGCCGGTTAAGTTGTCGAGGGCTGATTTCTTTTCCTGTGATAAAAAGCCTTCTGTTTCGACCGCCAAACATTTCAGGGGAGCATTTGCAACCGTTTGGCACCATTTTTGAGTGAATTGCCGAAAGTCAGATTTTTGATGAAATTGTGACGGCTTAGGGATTTTTTCAAAAAAATCTTTTTCTGCCGGTTAAGTTGACGAGGGCTGATTTCTTTTCCTGTGATAAAAAACCTTCTTTTTCGACCGCCAAACATTTCAGGGGAGCATTTGCAACCGTTTGGCACCATTTTTGAGTGAATTGCCGAAAGTCAGATTTTTGATGAAATTGTGACCCCGGGCCTTAGGGATTTTTTCAAAAAAATCTTTTTCTGCCGGTTAAGTTGTCGAGGGCTGATTTCTTTTCCTGGGATAAAAAACCTTCTGTTTCGACCGCCAAACATTTCAGGGGAGCATTTGCAACCGTTTGGCACCATTTTTGAGTGAATTGCCGAAAGTCAGATTTTTGATGAAATTGTGACCCTGGGCCTTAGGGATTTTTTCAAAAAAATCTTTTTCTGCCAGTTAAGTTGTCGAGGGCTGTTTTCTTCTCCAGTAATTAAATGCCTTCTGTTTCGACCGCCAAACCTTTCAGGGGAGCATTTGCAACCGTTTGGCACCATTTTTTAGTGAATTGCCGAAAGTCAGATTTTTGATGAAATTGTGACCCCGGGCCTTAGGGATTTTTTCAAAAAAATCTTTTTCTGCCGATTAAGTTGTCGAGGGCTGATTTCTTTTCCAGTGATAAAAAACCTTCTGTTTCGACCGCCAAACATTTCAGGGGAGCATTTGCAACCGTTTGGCACCATTTTTTAGTGAATTGCCGAAACTCAGATTTTTGATGAAATTGTGACCCCGGGGCTTAGGGATTTTTTTAAAAAAATCTTTTTCTGCCGGTTAAGTTGTCGAGGGCTGATTTCTTTTCCTGTGATAAAAAACCTTCTCTTTCAACCGCCAAACATTTCAGGGGAGCATTTGCAACCGTTTGGCACCATTTTTGAGTGAATTGCCGAACGTCAGATTTTTGATGAAATTGTGACCCCGGGCCTTAGGGATTTTTTTCAAAAAAATCTTTTTCTGCCGGTTAAGTTGTCGAGGGCTGATTTCTTTTCCTGTGATAAAAAACCTTATGTTTCGAACGCTAAACATTTCAGGGGAGCATTTGCAACCGTTTGGCACCATTTTTGAGTGAATTGCCGAAAGTCAGATTTTTGATGAAATTGTGACCCCGGGGCTTAGGGATTTTTTCAAAAAAATCTTTTTCTGCCGGTTAAGTTGTCGAGGGCTGATTTCTTTTCCTGTGATAAAAAGCCTTCTGTTTCGACCGCCAAACATTTCAGGGGAGCATTTGCAACCGTTTGGCACCATTTTTGAGTGAATTGCCGAAAGTCAGATTTTTGATGAAATTGTGACGCCGGGCCTTAGGGATTTTTTCAAAAAAATCTTTTTCTGCCGGTTAAGTTGTCGAGGGCTGATTTCTTTTCCTGTGATAAAAAGCCTTCTGTTTCGACCGCCAAACATTTCAGGGGAGCATTTGCAACCGTTTGGCACCATTTTTGAGTGAATTGCCGAAAGTCAGATTTTTGATGAAATTGTGACGGCTTAGGGATTTTTTCAAAAAAATCTTTTTCTGCCGGTTAAGTTGACGAGGGCTGATTTCTTTTCCTGTGATAAAAAACCTTCTTTTTCGACCGCCAAACATTTCAGGGGAGCATTTGCAACCGTTTGGCACCATTTTTGAGTGAATTGCCGAAAGTCAGATTTTTGATGAAATTGTGACCCCGGGCCTTAGGGATTTTTTCAAAAAAATCTTTTTCTGCCGGTTAAGTTGTCGAGGGCTGATTTCTTTTCCTGGGATAAAAAACCTTCTGTTTCGACCGCCAAACATTTCAGGGGAGCATTTGCAACCGTTTGGCACCATTTTTGAGTGAATTGCCGAAAGTCAGATTTTTGATGAAATTGTGACCCTGGGCCTTAGGGATTTTTTCAAAAAAATCTTTTTCTGCCAGTTAAGTTGTCGAGGGCTGTTTTCTTCTCCAGTAATTAAATGCCTTCTGTTTCGACCGCCAAACCTTTCAGGGGAGCATTTGCAACCGTTTGGCACCATTTTTTAGTGAATTGCCGAAAGTCAGATTTTTGATGAAATTGTGACCCCGGGCCTTAGGGATTTTTTCAAAAAAATCTTTTTCTGCCGATTAAGTTGTCGAGGGCTGATTTCTTTTCCAGTGATAAAAAACCTTCTGTTTCGACCGCCAAACATTTCAGGGGAGCATTTGCAACCGTTTGGCACCATTTTTTAGTGAATTGCCGAAACTCAGATTTTTGATGAAATTGTGACCCCGGGGCTTAGGGATTTTTTTAAAAAAATCTTTTTCTGCCGGTTAAGTTGTCGAGGGCTGATTTCTTTTCCTGTGATAAAAAACCTTCTCTTTCAACCGCCAAACATTTCAGGGGAGCATTTGCAACCGTTTGGCACCATTTTTGAGTGAATTGCCGAACGTCAGATTTTTGATGAAATTGTGACCCCGGGCCTTAGGGATTTTTTTCAAAAAAATCTTTTTCTGCCGGTTAAGTTGTCGAGGGCTGATTTCTTTTCCTGTGATAAAAAACCTTATGTTTCGAACGCTAAACATTTCAGGGGAGCATTTGCAACCGTTTGGCACCATTTTTGAGTGAATTGCCGAAAGTCAGATTTTTGATGAAATTGTGACCCCGGGGCTTAGGGATTTTTTCAAAAAAATCTTTTTCTGCCGGTTAAGTTGTCGAGGGCTGATTTCTTTTCCTGTGATAAAAAGCCTTCTGTTTCGACCGCCAAACATTTCAGGGGAGCATTTGCAACCGTTTGGCACCATTTTTGAGTGAATTGCCGAAAGTCAGATTTTTGATGAAATTGTGACGCCGGGCCTTAGGGATTTTTTCAAAAAAATCTTTTTCTGCCGGTTAAGTTGTCGAGGGCTGATTTCTTTTCCTGTGATAAAAAGCCTTCTTTTTCGACCGCCAAACATTTCAGGGGAGCATTTGCAAACGTTTGGCACCATTTTTGAGTGAATTGCCGAAAGTCAGATTTTTGATGAAATTGTGACGGCTTAGGGATTTTTTCAAAAAAATCTTTTTCTGCCGGTTAAGTTGACGAGGGCTGATTTCTTTTCCTGTGATAAAAAACCTTCTTTTTCGACCGCCAAACCTTTCAGTGGTGCATTTGCAACCGTTTGGCACCATTTTTGAGTGAATTGCCGAAAGTCAGATTTTTGATGAAATTGTGACCCCGGGCCTTAGGGATTTTTTCAAAAAAATCTTTTTCTGCCGGTTAAGTTGTCGAGGGCTGATTTCTTTTCCTGGGATAAAAAACCTTCTGTTTCGACCGCCAAACATTTCAGGGGAGCATTTGCAACCGTTTGGCACCATTTTTTAGTGAATTGCCGAAACTCAGATTTTTGATGAAATTGTGACCCCGGGGCTTAGGGATTTTTTTAAAAAAATCTTTTTCTGCCGGTTAAGTTGTCGAGGGCTGATTTCTTTTCCTGTGATAAAAAACCTTCTCTTTCAACCGCCAAACATTTCAGGGGAGCACTTGCAACCGTTTGGCACCATTTTTGAGTGAATTGCCGAAAGTCGGATTTTTGATGAAATTGTAACCTCGGGGCTTAGGGATTTTTTCAAAAAAAAAAATTCTGCCGGTTAAGTTGTCGTGGGCTGATTTCTTTTCCTGTGATAAAAAGCCTTCTGTTTCGATCGCCAAACATTTCAGGGGAGCATTTGTAACCGTTTGGCACCATTTTTGAGTGAATTCCCGAAAGTCAGATTTTTTATGAAATTGTGACCTCGGGGCTTAGGGATTTTTTCAAAAAAAAAAAATTCTGCCGGTAAAGTTGTCAAGGGCTGATTTCTTTTCCTGTGATAAAAAGCCTTCTGTTTCGACCGCCAAACCTTTCAGGGGAGCATTTGCAACTGTTTGGCACCATTTTTGAGTGAATTGCCGAAAGTCAGATTTTTGATGAAATTGTGACCCCGGGGCTTAGGGATTTTTTCAAAAAAAATCTTTTTCTGCTGGTTAAGTTGTCGAGGGCTGATTTCTTTTCCTGTGATAAAAAACCTTCTGTTTCGACCGCCAAACATTTCAGGGGAGCATTTGCAACCGTTTGGCACCATTTTTGAGTGAATTGCCGAAAGTCAGATTTTTGATGAAATTGTGACGCCGGGCCTTAGGGATTTTTTCAAAAAAATCTTTTTCTGCCGGTTAAGTTGTCGAGGGCTGATTTCTTTTCCTGTGATAAAAAACCTTCTGTTTCGACCGCCAAACATTTCAGGGGAGCATTTGCAACCGTTTGGCACCATTTTTGAGTGAATTGCCGAAAGTCAGATTTTTGATGAAATTGTGACCCCGGGCCTTAGGGATTTTTTCAAAAAAATCTTTTTCTGCCGGTTAAGTTGTCGAGGGCTGTTTTCTTCTCCAGTAATTAAATGCCTTCTGTTTCGACCGCCAAACCTTTGAGGGGAGCATTTGCAACCGTTTGGCACCATTTTCTAGTGAATTGCCGAAAGTCAGATTTTTGATGAAATTGTGACCCCGGGCCTTAGGGATTTTTTCAAAAAAAAAAATTCTGCCGGTTAAGTTGTCGAGGGCTGATTTCTTTTCCTGGGATAAAAAACCTTCTCTTTCAACCGCCAAACATTTCAGGGGAGCACTTGCAACCGTTTGGCACCATTTTTGAGTGAATTGCCGAAAGTCGGATTTTTGATGAAATTGTGACCTCGGGGCTTAGGGATTTTTTCAAAAAAAAAAATTCTGCCGGTTAAGTTGTCGTGGGCTGATTTCTTTTCCTGTGATAAAAAGCCTTCTGTTTCGATCGCCAAACATTTCAGGGGAGCATTTGCAACCGTTTGGCACCATTTTTGAGTGAATTGCCGGAAGTCAGATTTTTGATGAAATTGTGACCCCGGGGCTTAGGGATTTTTTCAAAAAAATCTTTTTCTGCTGGTTAAGTTGTCGAGGGCTGATTTCTTTTCCTGTGATAAAAAACCTTCTGTTTCGACCGCCAAACCTTTCAGGGGAGCATTTGCAACCGTTTGGCACCATTTTTGAGTGAATTGCCGAAAGTCAGATTTTTGATGAAATTGTGACCCCGGGGCTTAGGGATTTTTTCAAAAAAATCTTTTTCTACCGGTTAAGTTGTCGAGTGCTGATTTCTTTTCCTTTGATAAAAAACCTTCTCTTTCAACCGCCAAACATTTCAGGTGAGCATTTGCAACCGTTTGGCACCATTTTTGAGTGAATTGCCGAACGTCAGATTTTTGATGAAATTGTGACCCCGGGCCTTAGGGATTTTTTTCAAAAAAATCTTTTTCTGCCGGTTAAGTTGTCGAGGGCTGATTTCTTTTCCTGTGATAAAAAACCTTCTGTTTCGAACGCTAAACATTTCAGGGGAGCATTTGCAACCGTTTGGCACCATTTTTGAGTGAATTGCCGAAAGTCAGATTTTTGATGAAATTGTGACCCCGGGGCTTAGGGATTTTTTCAAAAAAATCTTTTTCTGCCGGTTAAGTTGTCGAGTGCTGATTTCTTTTCCTTTGATAAAAAACCTTCTCTTTCAACCACCAAACATTTCAGGGGAGCATTTGCAACCGTTTGGCACCATTTTTGAGTGAATTGCCGAACGTCAGATTTTTGATGAAATTGTGACCCCGGGCCTTAGGGATTTTTTTCAAAAAAATCTTTTTCTGCCGGTTAAGTTGTCGAGGGCTGATTTCTTTTCCTGTGATAAAAAACCTTCTGTTTCGACCGCCAAACATTTCAGGGGAGCATTTGCAACCGTTTGGCACCATTTTTGAGTGAATTGCCGAAAGTCAGATTTTTGATGAAATTGTGACCCCGGGGCTTAGGGATTTTTTCAAAAAAATCTTTTTCTGCCGGTTAAGTTGTCGAGTGCTGATTTCTTTTCCTTTGATAAAAAACCTTCTCTTTCAACCGCCAAACATTTCAGGGGAGCATTTGCAACCGTTTGGCACCATTTTTGAGTGAATTGCCGAAAGTCAGATTTTTGATGAAATTGTGACCCCGGGGCTTAGGGATTTTTTCAAAAAAATCTTTTTCTGCCGGTTAAGTTGTCGAGTGCTGATTTCTTTTCCTTTGATAAAAAACCTTCTCTTTCAACCACCAAACATTTCAGGGGAGCATTTGCAACCGTTTGGCACCATTTTTGAGTGAATTGCCGAACGTCAGATTTTTGATGAAATTGTGACCCCGGGCCTTAGGGATTTTTTTCAAAAAAATCTTTTTCTGCCGGTTAAGTTGTCGAGGGCTGATTTCTTTTCCTGTGATAAAAAACCTTCTGTTTCGACCGCCAAACATTTCAGGGGAGCATTTGCAACCGTTTGGCACCATTTTTGAGTGAATTGCCGAAAGTCAGATTTTTGATGAAATTGTGACCCCGGGGCTTAGGGATTTTTTCAAAAAAATCTTTTTCTGCCGGTTAAGTTGTCGAGTGCTGATTTCTTTTCCTTTGATAAAAAACCTTCTCTTTCAACCGCCAAACATTTCAGGGGAGCATTTGCAACCGTTTGGCACCATTTTTGAGTGAATTGCCGAAAGTCAGATTTTTGATGAAATTGTGACCCCGGGGCTTAGGGATTTTTTCAAAAAAATCTTTTTCTGCCGGTTAAGTTGTCGAGGGCTGTTTTCTTCTCCAGTAATTAAATGCCTTCTGTTTCGACCGCCAAACCTTTCAGGGGAGCATTTGCAACCGTTTGGCACCATTTTTTAGTGAATTGCCGAAAGTCAGATTTTTGATGAAATTGTGACCCCGGGGCTTAGGGATTTTTGAAAAAAAAAAATCTGTCGGTTAAGTTGTCGAGGGCTGATTTCTTGTCCTGTGAAAAAAAGCCTTCTGTTTCGATCGCCAAAGATTTCAGGGGAGCATTTGTAACCGTTTGGCAACATTTTTGAGTGAATTGCAGAACGTCAGATTTTTGATGAAATTGTGACCCCGGGGCTTAGGGATTTTTTCAAAAAAATCTTTTTTTGCCGGTTAAGTTGTCGAGGGCTGATTTCTTTTCCTGTGATAAAAAGCCTTCTGTTTCGACCGCCAAACATTTCAGGGGAGCATTTGCAACCGTTTGGCACCATTTTTTAGTGAATTGCCGAAAGTCAGATTTTTGATGAAATTGTGACCCTGGGCCTTAGGGATTTTTTCAAAAAAATCTTTTTCTGCCAGTTAAGTTGTCGAGGGCTGTTTTCTTCTCCAGTAATTAAATGCCTTCTGTTTCGACCGCCAAACCTTTCAGGGGAGCATTTGCAACCGTTTGGCACCATTTTTTAGTGAATTGCCGAAAGTCAGATTTTTGATGAAATTGTGACGCCGGGCCTTAGGGATTTTTTCAAAAAAATCTTTTTCTGCCGATTAAGTTGTCGAGGGCTGATTTCTTTTCCAGTGATAAAAAACCTTCTGTTTCGACCGCCAAACATTTCAGGGGAGCATTTGCAACCGTTTGGCACCATTTTTTAGTGAATTGCCGAAACTCAGATTTTTGATGAAATTGTGACCCCGGGGCTTAGGGATTTTTTCAAAAAAAAAAAATTCTGCCGGTAAAGTTGTCAAGGGCTGATTTCTTTTCCTGTGAAAAAAAACCTTCTGTTTCGACCGCCAAACCTTTCAGGGGAGCATTTGCAACCGTTTGGCACCATTTTTGAGTGAATTGCCGAAAGTCAGATTTTTGATGAAATTGTGACCCCGGGGCTTAGGGATTTTTTCAAAAAAAATCTTTTTCTGCTGGGTTAAGTTGTCGAGGGCTGATTTCTTTTCCTGTGATAAAAAGCCTTCTGTTTCGACCGCCAAACATTTCAGGGGAGCATTTGCAACCGTTTGGCACCATTTTTGAGTGAATTGCCGAAAGTCAGATTTTTGATGAAATTGTGACCCTGGGCCTTAGGGATTTTTTCAAAAAAATCTTTTTCTGCCAGTTAAGTTGTCGAGGGCTGTTTTCTTCTCCAGTAATTAAATGCCTTCTGTTTCGACCGCCAAACCTTTCAGGGGAGCATTTGCAACCGTTTGGCACCATTTTTTAGTGAATTGCCGAAAGTCAGATTTTTGATGAAATTGTGACGCCGGGCCTTAGGGATTTTTTCAAAAAAATCTTTTTCTGCCGATTAAGTTGTCGAGGGCTGATTTCTTTTCCAGTGATAAAAAACCTTCTGTTTCGACCGCCAAACATTTCAGGGGAGCATTTGCAACCGTTTGGCACCATTTTTTAGTGAATTGCCGAAACTCAGATTTTTGATGAAATTGTGACCCCGGGGCTTAGGGATTTTTTCAAAAAAAAAAAATTCTGCCGGTAAAGTTGTCAAGGGCTGATTTCTTTTCCTGTGAAAAAAAACCTTCTGTTTCGACCGCCAAACCTTTCAGGGGAGCATTTGCAACCGTTTGGCACCATTTTTGAGTGAATTGCCGAAAGTCAGATTTTTGATGAAATTGTGACCCCGGGGCTTAGGGATTTTTTCAAAAAAAATCTTTTTCTGCTGGGTTAAGTTGTCGAGGGCTGATTTCTTTTCCTGTGATAAAAAGCCTTCTGTTTCGACCGCCAAACATTTCAGGGGAGCATTTGCAACCGTTTGGCACCATTTTTGAGTGAATTGCCGAAAGTCAGATTTTTGATGAAATTGTGACCCTGGGCCTTAGGGATTTTTTCAAAAAAATCTTTTTCTGCCAGTTAAGTTGTCGAGGGCTGTTTTCTTCTCCAGTAATTAAATGCCTTCTGTTTCGACCGCCAAACCTTTCAGGGGAGCATTTGCAACCGTTTGGCACCATTTTTTAGTGAATTGCCGAAAGTCAGATTTTTGATGAAATTGTGACGCCGGGCCTTAGGGATTTTTTCAAAAAAATCTTTTTCTGCCGATTAAGTTGTCGAGGGCTGATTTCTTTTCCAGTGATAAAAAACCTTCTGTTTCGACCGCCAAACATTTCAGGGGAGCATTTGCAACCGTTTGGCACCATTTTTGAGTGAATTGCCGAAAGTCAGATTTTTGATGAAATTGTGACCCCGGGGCTTAGGGATTTTTTCAAAAAAATCTTTTTCTGCCGGTTAAGTTGTCGAGTGCTGATTTCTTTTCCTTTGATAAAAAACCTTCTCTTTCAACCGCCAAACATTTCAGGGGAGCATTTGCAACCGTTTGGCACCATTTTTGAGTGAATTGCCGAAAGTCAGATTTTTGATGAAATTGTGACCCCGGGGCTTAGGGATTTTTTCAAAAAAATCTTTTTCTGCCGGTTAAGTTGTCGAGGGCTGATTTCTTTTCCTGTGATAAAAAACCTTCTGTTTCGAACGCCAAACATTTCAGGGGAGCATTTGCAACCGTTTGGCACCATTTTTGAGTGAATTGCCGAAAGTCAGATTTTTGATGAAATTGTGACCCCGGGGCTTAGGGATTTTTGAAAAAAAAAAATCTGTCGGTTAAGTTGTCGAGGGCTGATTTCTTGTCCTGTGAAAAAAAGCCTTCTGTTTCGATCGCCAAAGATTTCAGGGGAGCATTTGTAACCGTTTGGCAACATTTTTGAGTGAATTGCAGAACGTCAGATTTTTGATGAAATTGTGACCCCGGGGCTTAGGGATTTTTTCAAAAAAATCTTTTTTTGCCGGTTAAGTTGTCGAGGGCTGATTTCTTTTCCTGTGATAAAAAGCCTTCTGTTTCGACCGCCAAACATTTCAGGGGAGCATTTGCAACCGTTTGGCACCATTTTTGAGTGAATTGCCGAAAGTCAGATTTTTGATGAAATTGTGACCCTGGGCCTTAGGGATTTTTTCAAAAAAATCTTTTTCTGCCAGTTAAGTTGTCGAGGGCTGTTTTCTTCTCCAGTAATTAAATGCCTTCTGTTTCGACCGCCAAACCTTTCAGGGGAGCATTTGCAACCGTTTGGCACCATTTTTTAGTGAATTGCCGAAAGTCAGATTTTTGATGAAATTGTGACGCCGGGCCTTAGGGATTTTTTCAAAAAAATCTTTTTCTGCCGATTAAGTTGTCGAGGGCTGATTTCTTTTCCAGTGATAAAAAACCTTCTGTTTCGACCGCCAAACATTTCAGGGGAGCATTTGCAACCGTTTGGCACCATTTTTTAGTGAATTGCCGAAACTCAGATTTTTGATGAAATTGTGACCCCGGGGCTTAGGGATTTTTTCAAAAAAAAAAAATTCTGCCGGTAAAGTTGTCAAGGGCTGATTTCTTTTCCTGTGAAAAAAAACCTTCTGTTTCGACCGCCAAACCTTTCAGGGGAGCATTTGCAACCGTTTGGCACCATTTTTGAGTGAATTGCCGAAAGTCAGATTTTTGATGAAATTGTGACCCCGGGGCTTAGGGATTTTTTCAAAAAAAATCTTTTTCTGCTGGGTTAAGTTGTCGAGGGCTGATTTCTTTTCCTGTGATAAAAAGCCTTCTGTTTCGACCGCCAAACATTTCAGGGGAGCATTTGCAACCGTTTGGCACCATTTTTCAGTGAATTGCCGAAAGTCAGATTTTTGATGAAATTGTGACCCTGGGCCTTAGGGATTTTTTCAAAAAAATCTTTTTCTGCCAGTTAAGTTGTCGAGGGCTGTTTTCTTCTCCAGTAATTAAATGCCTTCTGTTTCGACCGCCAAACCTTTCAGGGGAGCATTTGCAACCGTTTGGCACCATTTTTTAGTGAATTGCCGAAAGTCAGATTTTTGATGAAATTGTGACGCCGGGCCTTAGGGATTTTTTAAAAAAAATCTTTTTCTGCCGATTAAGTTGTCGAGGGCTGATTTCTTTTCCAGTGATAAAAAACCTTCTGTTTCGACCGCCAAACATTTCAGGGGAGCATTTGCAACCGTTTGGCACCATTTTTTAGTGAATTGCCGAAACTCAGATTTTTGATGAAATTGTGACCCCGGGGCTTAGGGATTTTTTCAAAAAAAAAAAAATCTGCCGGTAAAGTTGTCAAGGGCTGATTTCTTTTCCTGCGAAAAAAAGCCTTCTGTTTCGACCGCCAAACCTTTCAGGGGAGCATTTGCAACCGTTTGGCACCATTTTTGAGTGAATTGCCGAAAGTCAGATTTTTGATGAAATTGTGACCTCGGGGCTTAGGGATTTTTTCAAAAAAAATCTTTTTCTGCTGGGTTAAGTTGTCGAGGGCTGATTTCTTTTCCTGTGATAAAAAACCTTCTGTTTCGACCGCCAAACATTTCAGGGGAGCATTTGCAACCGTTTGGCACCATTTTTGAGTGAATTGCCGAAAGTCAGATTTTTGATGAAATTGTGACCCCGGGGCTTAGGGATTTTTTCAAAAAAATCTTTTTCTGCCGGTTAAGTTGTCGAGTGCTGATTTCTTTTCCTTTGATAAAAAACCTTCTCTTTCAACCGCCAAACATTTCAGGGGAGCATTTGCAACCGTTTGGCACCATTTTTTAGTGAATTGCCGAAACTCAGATTTTTGATGAAATTGTGACCCCGGGCCTTAGGGATTTTT
This sequence comes from Podarcis filfolensis, assembly GCF_964270895.1. NCBI lineage: Eukaryota > Metazoa > Chordata > Lepidosauria > Squamata > Lacertidae > Podarcis > Podarcis filfolensis. Next base: position 167,770 of record NW_028149487.1, read on the forward strand.
TTAAAAAAATCTTTTTCTGCCGGTTAAGTTGTCGAGGGCTGATTTCTTTTCCTGTGATAAAAAACCTTCTCTTTCAACCGCCAAACATTTCAGGGGAGCACTTGCAACCGTTTGGCACCATTTTTGAGTGAATTGCCGAAAGTCGGATTTTTGATGAAATTGTAACCTCGGGGCTTAGGGATTTTTTCAAAAAAAAAAATTCTGCCGGTTAAGTTGTCGTGGGCTGATTTCTTTTCCTGTGATAAAAAGCCTTCTGTTTCGATCGCCAAACATTTCAGGGGAGCATTTGTAACCGTTTGGCACCATTTTTGAGTGAATTGCCGAAAGTCAGATTTTTGATGAAATTGTGACCCCGGGGCTTAGGGATTTTTTCAAAAAAATCTTTTTCTGCCGGTTAAGTTGTCGAGTGCTGATTTCTTTTCCTTTGATAAAAAACCTTCTCTTTCAACCGCCAAACATTTCAGGGGAGCATTTGCAACCGTTTGGCACCATTTTTGAGTGAATTGCCGAACGTCAGATTTTTGATGAAATTGTGACCCCGGGCCTTAGGGATTTTTTTTCAAAAAAATCTTTTTCTGCCGGTTAAGTTGTCGAGGGCTGATTTCTTTTCCTGTGATAAAAAACCTTCTGTTTCGAACGCTAAACATTTCAGGGGAGCATTTGCAACCGTTTGGCACCATTTTTGAGTGAATTGCCGAAAGTCAGATTTTTGATGAAATTGTGACCCCGGGCCTTAGGGATTTTTTCAAAAAAATCTTTTTCTGCCGGTTAAGTTGTCGAGGGCTGATTTCTTTTCCTGTGATAAAAAACCTTCTCTTTCAACCGCCAAACATTTCAGGGGAGCACTTGCAACCGTTTGGCACCATTTTTGAGTGAATTGCCGAAAGTCGGATTTTTGATGAAATTGTAACCTCGGGGCTTAGGGATTTTTTTTTAAAAAAAAATTCTGCCGGTTAAGTTGTCGTGGGCTGATTTCTTTTCCTGTGATAAAAAGCCTTCTGTTTCGATCGCCAAACATTTCAGGGGAGCATTTGTAACCGTTTGGCACCATTTTTGAGTGAATTGCCGAAAGTCAGATTTTTTATGAAATTGTGACCTCGGGGCTTAGGGATTTTTTCAAAAAAAAAAATTCTGCCGGTTAAGTTGTCGTGGGCTGATTTCTTTTCCTGTGATAAAAAACTTTCTGTTTCGACCGCCAAACATTTCAGGGGAGCATTTTCAACCGTTTGGCACCATTTTTGAGTGAATTGCCGAAAGTCAGATTTTTGATGAAATTGTGACCCCGGGGCTTAGGGATTTTTTCAAAAAAATCTTTTTCTGCCGGTTAAGTTGTCGAGTGCTGATTTCTTTTCCTTTGATAAAAAACCTTCTCTTTCAACCGCCAAACATTTCAGGGGAGCATTTGCAACCGTTTGGCACCATTTTTGAGTGAATTGCTGAACGTCAGATTTTTGATGAAATTGTGACCCCGGGCCTTAGGGATTTTTTTCAAAAAAATCTTTTTCTGCCGGTTAAGTTGTCGAGGGCTGATTTCTTTTCCTGTGATAAAAAACCTTCTGTTTCGAACGCTAAACATTTCAGGGGAGCATTTGCAACCGTTTGGCACCATTTTTGAGTGAATTGCCGAAAGTCAGATTTTTGATGAAATTGTGACCCCGGGCCTTAGGGATTTTTTCAAAAAAATCTTTTTCTGCCGGTTAAGTTGTCGAGGGCTGATTTCTTTTCCTGTGATAAAAAGCCTTCTGTTTCGACCGCCAAACCTTTCAGGGGAGCATTTGCAACCGTTTGGCACCATTTTTGAGTGAATTGCCGAAAGTCGGATTTTTGATGAAATTGTGACCCCGGGGTTTACGGATTTTTTCAAAAAAATCTTTTTCTGCCGGTTAAGTTGTCGAGGGCTGATTTCTTTTCCTGTGATAAAAAACCTTCTGTTTCGAACGCTAAACATTTCAGGGGAGCATTTGCAACCGTTTGGCACCATTTTTGAGTGAATTGCCGAAAGTCAGATTTTTGATGAAATTGTGACCCCGGGCCTTAGGGATTTTTTCAAAAAAATCTTTTTCTGCCGGTTAAGTTGTCGAGGGCTGATTTCTTTTCCTGTGATAAAAAACCTTCTCTTTCAACCGCCAAACATTTCAGGGGAGCACTTGCAACCGTTTGGCACCATTTTTGAGTGAATTGCCGAAAGTCGGATTTTTGATGAAATTGTAACCTCGGGGCTTAGGGATTTTTTTTTAAAAAAAAATTCTGCCGGTTAAGTTGTCGTGGGCTGATTTCTTTTCCTGTGATAAAAAGCCTTCTGTTTCGATCGCCAAACATTTCAGGGGAGCATTTGTAACCGTTTGGCACCATTTTTGAGTGAATTGCCGAAAGTCAGATTTTTTATGAAATTGTGACCTCGGGGCTTAGGGATTTTTTCAAAAAAAAAAATTCTGCCGGTTAAGTTGTCGTGGGCTGATTTCTTTTCCTGTGATAAAAAACTTTCTGTTTCGACCGCCAAACATTTCAGGGGAGCATTTGCAACCGTTTGGCACCATTTTTGAGTGAATTGCCGAAAGTCAGATTTTTGATGAAATTGTGACCCCGGGGCTTAGGGATTTTTTCAAAAAAATCTTTTTCTGCCGGTTAAGTTGTCGAGTGCTGATTTCTTTTCCTTTGATAAAAAACCTTCTCTTTCAACCGCCAAACATTTCAGGGGAGCATTTGCAACCGTTTGGCACCATTTTTGAGTGAATTGCTGAACGTCAGATTTTTGATGAAATTGTGACCCCGGGCCTTAGGGATTTTTTTCAAAAAAATCTTTTTCTGCCGGTTAAGTTGTCGAGGGCTGATTTCTTTTCCTGTGATAAAAAACCTTCTGTTTCGAACGCTAAACATTTCAGGGGAGCATTTGCAACCGTTTGGCACCATTTTTGAGTGAATTGCCGAAAGTCAGATTTTTGATGAAATTGTGACCCCGGGCCTTAGGGATTTTTTCAAAAAAATCTTTTTCTGCCGGTTAAGTTGTCGAGGGCTGATTTCTTTTCCTGTGATAAAAAGCCTTCTGTTTCGACCGCCAAACCTTTCAGGGGAGCATTTGCAACCGTTTGGCACCATTTTTGAGTGAATTGCCGAAAGTCGGATTTTTGATGAAATTGTGACCCCGGGGTTTACGGATTTTTTCAAAAAAATCTTTTTCTGCCGGTTAAGTTGTCGAGGGCTGAGTTCTTTTCCTGTGATAAAAAACCTTCTCTTTCAACCGCCAAACATTTCAGGGGAGCATTTGCAACCGTTTGGCACCATTTTTGAGTGAATTGCCGAAAGTCGGATTTTTGATGAAATTGTGACCCCGGGCCTTAGGGATTTTTTCAAAAAAATCTTTTTCTGCCGGTTAAGTTGTCGAGGGCTCATTTCTTTTCCTGTGATAAAAAAACTTCTGTTTCGACCGCCAAACATTTCAGGGGAGCATTTGCAACCGTTTGGCACCATTTTTGAGTGAAGTGCCGAAAGTCAGATTTTTGATGAAATTGTGACCCCGGGTCTTAGGGATTTTTGAAAAAAAAAAATCTGCCGGTTAAGTTGTCGAGGGCTGATTTCTTGTCCTGTGAAAAAAATCCTTCTGTTTCGATCGCCAAAGATTTCAGGGGAGCATTTGTAACCGTTTGGCAACATTTTTGAGTGAATTGCAGAACGTCAGATTTTTGATGAAATTGTGACCCCGGGGCTTAGGGATTTTTTCAAAAAAATCTTTTTTTGCCTGTTAAGTTGTCGAGGGCTGATTTCTTTTCCTGTGATAAAAAGCCTTCTGTTTCGACCGCCAAACATTTCAGGGGAGCATTTGCAACCGTTTGGCACCATTTTTGAGTGAATTGCCGAAACTCAGATTTTTGATGAAATTGTGACCCCGGGGCTTAGGGATTTTTTTAAAAAAATCTTTTTCTGCCGGTTAAGTTGTCGAGGGCTGATTTCTTTTCCTGGGATAAAAAGCCTTCTGTTTCGACCGCCAAACATTTCAGGGGAGCATTTACAACCGTTTGGCACCATTTTTGAGTGAATTGCCGAAAGTCAGATTTTTGATGAAATTGTGACCCCGGGGCTTAGGGATTTTTGAAAAAAAAAAATCTGCCGGTTAAGTTGTCGAGGGCTGATTTCTTGTCCTGTGAAAAAAAGCCTTCTGTTTCGATCGCCAAAGATTTCAGGGGAGCATTTGTAACCGTTTGGCAACATTTTTGAGTGAATTGCAGAACGTCAGATTTTTGATGAAATTGTGACCCCGGGGCTTAGGGATTTTTTCAAAAAAATCTTTTTTTGCCGGTTAAGTTGTCGAGCGCTGATTTCTTTTCCTGTGATAAAAAGCCTTCTGTTTCGACCGCCAAACATTTCAGGGGAGCATTTGCAACCGTTTGGCACCATTTTTGAGTGAATTGCCGAAACTCAGATTTTTGATGAAATTGTGACCCCGGGGCTTAGGGATTTTTTTAAAAAAATCTTTTTCTGCCGGTTAAGTTGTCGAGGGCTGATTTCTTTTCCTGTGATAAAAAACCTTCTCTTTCAACCGCCAAACATTTCAGGGGAGCACTTGCAACCGTTTGGCACCATTTTTGAGTGAATTGCCGAAACTCAGATTTTTGATGAAATTGTGACCCCGGGGCTTAGGGATTTTTTCAAAAAAATCTTTTTCTGCCAGTTAAGTTGTCGAGGGCTGTTTTCTTCTCCAGTAATTAAATGCCTTCTGTTTCGACCGCCAAACCTTTCAGGGGAGCATTTGCAACCGTTTGGCACCATTTTTTAGTGAATTGCCGAAAGTCAGATTTTTGATGAAATTGTGACCCCGGGCCTTAGGGATTTTTTCAAAAAAATCTTTTTCTGCCGATTAAGTTGTCGAGGGCTGATTTCTTTTCCTGGGATAAAAAACCTTCTGTTTCGACCGCCAAACATTTCAGGGGAGCATTTGCAACCGTTTGGCACCATTTTTTAGTGAATTGCCGAAACTCAGATTTTTGATGAAATTGTGACCCCGGGGCTTAGGGATTTTTTAAAAAAAATCTTTTTCTGCCGGTTAAGTTGTCGAGGGCTGATTTCTTTTCCTGTGATAAAAAACCTTCTGTTTCGACCGCCAAACATTTCAGGGGAGCATTTGCAACCGTTTGGCACCATTTTTGAGTGAATTGCCGAAAGTTGGATTTTTGATGAAATTGTGACCCCGGGCCTTAGGGATTTTTTCAAAAAAATCTTTTTCTCCCGGTTAAGTTGTCGAGGGCTGATTTCTTGTCCTGTGATAAAAAACCTTCTGTTTCGACCGCCAAACCTTTCAGTGGTGCATTTGCAACCGTTTGGCACCATTTTTGAGTGAAATGCCGAAAGTCGGATTTTTGATGAAATTGTGACCCCGGGCTTTAGGGATTTTTTCAAAAAAATCTTTTTCTGCCGGTTAAGTTGTCGAGGGCTGATTTCTTTTCCTGTGATAAAAAACCTTCTCTTTCAACCGCCAAACATTTCAGGGGAGCACTTGCAACCGTTTGGCACCATTTTTGAGTGAATTGCCGAAAGTCAGATTTTTGATGAAATTGTGACCCCGGGCCTTAGGGATTTTTTCAAAAAAATCTTTTTCTGCCGGTTAAGTTGTCGAGGGCTGATTTCTTTTCCTGTGATAAAAAGCCTTCTGTTTCGACCGCCAAACCTTTCAGTGGTGCATTTGCAACCGTTTGGCACCATTTTTGAGTGAATTGCCGAAAGTCGGATTTTTGATGAAATTGTGACCCCGGGGCTTAGGGATTTTTTCAAAAAAAAATATTCTGCCGGTAAAGTTGTCGAGGGCTGATTTCTTTCCCTGTGATAAAAAACCTTCTGTTTCGACCGCCAAACATTTCAGGGGAGCATTTGCAACCGTTTGGCACCATTTTTGAGTGAATTGCTGAAAGTCAGATTTTTGATGAAATTGTGACCCCGGGGCTTAGGGATTTTTTTTTTAAAAAAAATTCTGCCAGTTAAGTTGTCGAGGGCTGATTTCTTGTCCTGTGATAAAAAGCCTTCTGTTTCGACAGTCAAACCTTTCAGGGTAGCATTTGCAACCGTTTGGCACCATTTTTGAGTGAATTGCCGAAAGTCAGATTTTTGATGAAATTGTGACCCCGGGCCTTAGGGATTTTTTCAAAAAAATCTTTTTCTGCCGATTAAGTTGTCGAGGGCTGATTTCTTTTCCTGTGATAAAAAAACCTTCTGTTTCGACCGCCAAACCTTTCAGGGGAGCATTTGCAAGCGTTTGGCACCATTTTTGAGTGAATTGCCGAAAGTCAGATTTTTGATGAAATTGTGACCCCGGGGCTTAGGGATTTTTGAAAAAAAAAAAATTCTGCCGGTTAAGTTGTCGAGCGCTGATATCTTTTCAAAAGCCTTCTCTTTCGATCGCCAAAGATTTCAGGGGAGCATTTGCAACCGTTTGGCACCATTTTTGAGTGAATTGCCGAAAGTCAGATTTGTGTCGAAAGTCAGATGAAATTGTGACTTCGGGGGTTAGGGATTTTTTTTAAAAAAAAATTCTGCCGGTTAAGTTGTCGAGGGCTGATTTCTTTTCCTGTGATAAAAAGCCTTCTGTTTCGATGGCCAAATATTTCAGTGTTGCATTTGTAACCGTTTGGCAACATTTTAGAGTGAAGTGCCGAAATCAGATTTTTGATGAAATTGTGACCCCGGGGCTTAGGGATTTTTGAAAAAAAAAAATTCTGCCGGTTAAGTTGTCGAGGGCTGATTTCTTGTCCTGTGATAAAAAGCCTTCTCTTTCAACTGCCAAACCTTTCAGTGGAGCATTTGCAACCGTTTGGCACCATTTTTGAGTGAATTGCCGAAAGTCAGATTTTTGATGAAATTGTGACCCCGGGGCTTAGGGATTTTGAAAAAAAATCTTTTTCTCCTGGTTAAGTTGTTGAGGGCTGATTTCTTGTCCTGTGATAAAAAACCTTCTGTTTCGACCGCCAAACCTTTCAGGGGAGCATTTGCAACCGTTTGGCACCATTTTTGAGTGAATTGCCGAAAGTCAAATTTTTGATGAAATTGTGACCCCGGGGCTTAGGTTTTTTTTTTTAAAAAAAAAATTCTGCCGGTTAAGTCGTCGAGGGCTGATTTCTTGTCCTGTGATAAAAAACCTTCTGTTTCGACCGCCAAACATTTCAGGGGAGCATTTGCAACCGTTTGGCACCATTTTTGAGTGAATTGCCGAAAGTCGGATTTTTGATGAAATTGTGACCCCGGGGCTTAGGGATTTTTTCAAAAAAATCTTTTTCTGCCGGTTAAGTTGTCGAGGGCTGTTTTCTTGTCCAGTGAATAAATGCCTTCTGTTTCGACCGCCAAACCTTTCAGGGGAGCATTTGCAACCGTTTGGCACCATTTTTGAGTGAATTGCCGAAAGTCAGATTTTTGATGAAATTGTGACCCCGGGGCTTAGGGATTTTTTCAAAAGAATATTTTTTTGCCGGTTAAGTTGTCGAGGGCTGATTTCTTTTCCTGTGATAAAAAACCTTCTCTTTCAACCCCCAAACATTTCAGGGGAGCATTTGCAACCGTTTGGCACCATTTTTGAGTGAATTGCCGAAAGTCAGATTTTTGATGAAATTGTGACCCCGGGGCTTAGGGATTTTGAAAAAAAATCTTTTTCTCCTGGTTAAGTTGTCGAGGGCTGATTTCTTGTCCTGTGATAAAAAACCTTCTGTTTCGACCGCCAAACCTTTCAGGGGAGCATTTGCAACCGTTTGGCACCATTTTTGAGTGAATTGCCGAAAGTCAAATTTTTGATGAAATTGTGACCCCGGGGCTTAGGGATTTTTGAAAAAAAAAAATTCTGCCGGTTAAGTCGTCGAGGGCTGATTTCTTGTCCTGTGATAAAAAACCTTCTGTTTCGACCGCCAAACATTTCAGGGGAGCATTTGCAACCGTTTGGCACCATTTTTGAGTGAATTGCCGAAAGTCGGATTTTTGATGAAATGGTGACCCCGGGGCTTAGGGATTTTTTCAAAAAAATCTTTTTCTGCCAGTTAAGCTGTCGAGGGCTGTTTTCTTGTCCAGTGAATAAATGCCTTCTGTTTCGACCGCCAAACCTTTAAGGGGAGCATTTGCAACCGTTTGGCACCATTTTTGAGTGAATTGCCGAAAGTCAGATTTTTGATGAAATTGTGACCCCGGGGCTTAGGGATTTTTTCAAAAAAATATTTTTCTGCCGGTTAAGTTGTCGAGGGCTGATTTCCTTTCCTGTGATAAAAAACCTTCTCTTTCAACCCCCAAACATTTCAGGGGAGCATTTGCAACCGTTTGGCACCATTTTTGAGTGAATTGCCGAAAATCAGATTTTTGATGAAATTGTGACCCCGGGGCTTAGAGATTTTGAAAAAAAATCTTTTTCTCCTGGTTAAGTTGTCGAGGGCTGATTTCTTGTCCTGTGATAAAAAACCTTCTGTTTCGACCGCCAAACCTTTCAGGGGAGCATTTGCAACCGTTTGGCACCATTTTTGAGTAAATTGCCGAAAGTCGGATTTTTGATGAAATTGTGACCCCGGGGCTTAGAAATTTTTTCAAAAAATCTTTTTCTGCCGGTTAAGTTGTCGAGGGCTGATTTCTTCTCCTGTGATAAAAAACCTTCTCTTTCAACTGCCAAACATTTCAGGGGAGCATTTGCAACCGTTAGGCAACATTTTTGAGTGAATTGCCGAAAGTCGGATTTTTGATGAAATTGTGACCCCGGGGCTTAGGGATTTTTGAAAAAAAAAAATCTGCCTGTTAAGTTGTCGAGGGCTGATTTCTTGTCCTGTGAAAAAAAGCCTTCTGTTTCGACCGCCAAACATTTCAGGGGAGCATTTGCAACCGTTTGGCACCATTTTTGAGTGAATTGCCGAAAGTCAGATTTTTGATGAAATTGTGACCCCGGGGCTTAGGGATTTTTTTCAAAAAAATCCTTTTCTGCCGGTTAAGTTGTCGAGGGCTGATTTCTTTTCCTGTGATAAAAAACCTTCTGTTTCGACCGCCAAACATTTCAGGGGAGCATTTGCAACCGTTTGGCACCATTTTTGATTGAATTGCCGAAAGTCAGATTTTTTATGAAATTGTGACCCCGGGGCTTAGGGATTTTTGAAAAAAAAAAATCTGCCGGTTAAGTTGTCGAGGGCTGATTTCTTTTCCTGTGAAAAAAAGCCTTCTGTTTCGATCGCCAAAGATTTCAGGGGAGCATTTGTAACCGTTTGGCAACATTTTTGAGTGAATTGCAGAACGTCAGATTTTTGATGAAATTGTGACCCCGGGGCTTAGGGATTTTTTCAAAAAAATCTTTTTTTGCCGGTTAAGTTGTCGAGGGCTGATTTCTTTTCCTGTGATAAAAAGCCTTCTGTTTCGACCGCCAAACATTTCAGGGGAGCATTTGCAACCGTTTGGCACCATTTTTGAGTGAATTGCCGAAAGTCAGATTTTTGATGAAATTGTGACCCCGGGGCTTAGGGATTTTTTCAAAAAAATCTTTTTCTGCCGGTTAAGTTGTCGAGGGCTGATTTCTTTTCCTGTGATAAAAAACCTTCTGTTTCGACCGCCAAACATTTCAGGGGAGCATTTGCAACCGTTTGGCACCATTTTTTAGTGAATTGCCGAAACTCAGATTTTTGATGAAATTGTGACGCCGGGCCGTAGGGATTTTTTTAAAAAAATCTTTTTCTGCCGGTTAAGTTGTCGAGGGCTGATTTCTTTTCCTGTGATAAAAAGCCTTCTGTTTCGACCGCCAAACCTTTCAGGGGAGCATTTGCAACCGTTTGGCACCATTTTTGAGTGAATTGCCGAAAGTCGGATTTTTGATGAAATTGTGACCCCGGGGTTTACGGATTTTTTCAAAAAAATCTTTTTCTGCCGGTTAAGTTGTCGAGGGCTGATTTCTTTTCCTGTGATAAAAAGCCTTCTGTTTCGACCGCCAAACATTTCAGGGGAGCATTTGCAACCGTTTGGCACCATTTTTGAGTGAATTGCCGAAAGTCAGATTTTTGATGAAATTGTGACCCCGGGCCTTAGGGATTTTTTCAAAAAAATCTTTTTCTGCCGGTTAAGTTGTCGAGGGCTGATTTCTTTTCCTGTGATAAAAAACCTTCTGTTTCGACCGCCAAACATTTCAGGGGAGCATTTGCAACCGTTTGGCACCATTTTTGAGTGAATTGCCGAAAGTCAGATTTTTGATGAAATTGTGACCCCGGGCCTTAGGGATTTTTTCAAAAAAATCTTTTTCTGCCAGTTAAGTTGTCGAGGGCTGTTTTCTTCTCCAGTAATTAAATGCCTTCTGTTTCGACCGCCAAACCTTTCAGGGGAGCATTTGCAACCGTTTGGCACCATTTTTTAGTGAATTGCCGAAAGTCAGATTTTTGATGAAATTGTGACCCAGGGCCTTAGGGATTTTTTCAAAAAAATCTTTTTCTGCCGATTAAGTTGTCGAGGGCTGATTTCTTTTCCTGGGATAAAAAACCTTCTGTTTCGACCGCCAAACATTTCAGGGGAGCATTTGCAACCGTTTGGCACCATTTTTTAGTGAATTGCCGAAACTCAGATTTTTGATGAAATTGTGACCCCGGGGCTTAGGGATTTTTTTAAAAAAATCTTTTTCTGCCGGTTAAGTTGTCGAGGGCTGATTTCTTTTCCTGTGATAAAAAACCTTCTCTTTCAACAGCCAAACATTTCAGGGGAGCACTTGCAACCGTTTGGCACCATTTTTGAGTGAATTGCCGAAAGTCAGATTTTTGATGAAATTGTGACCCCGGGCCTTAGGGATTTTTTCAAAAAAATCTTTTTCTGCCGGTTAAGTTGTCGAGGGCTGATTTCTTTTCCTGTGATAAAAAGCCTTCTGTTTCGACCGCCAAACCTTTCAGGGGAGCATTTGCAACCGTTTGGCACCATTTTTGAGTGAATTGCCGAAAGTCGGATTTTTGATGAAATTGTGACCCCGGGGTTTACGATTTTTTCAAAAAAATCTTTTTCTGCCGGTTAAGTTGTCGAGGGCTGAGTTCTTTTCCTGTGATAAAAAACCTTCTCTTTCAACCGCCAAACATTTCAGGGGAGCATTTGCAACCGTTTGGCACCATGTTTGAGTGAATTGCCGAAAGTCAGATTTTTGATGAAATTGTGACCCCGGGGCTTAGGGATTTTTGAAAAAAAAAATCTGCCGGTTAAGTTGTCGAGGGCTGATTTCTTGTCCTGTGAAAAAAAGCCTTCTGTTTCGATCGCCAAAGATTTCAGGGGAGCATTTGTAACCGTTTGGCAACATTTTTGAGTGAATTGCAGAACGTCAGATTTTTGATGAAATTGTGACCCCGGGGCTTAGGGATTTTTTTCAAAAAAATCTTTTTTTGCCGGTTAAGTTGTCGAGGGCTGATTTCTTTTCCTGTGATAAAAAGCCTTCTGTTTCGACCGCCAAACATTTCAGGGGAGCATTTGCAACCGTTTGGCACCATTTTTGAGTGAATTGCCGAAACTAAGATTTTTGATGAAATTGTGACCCCGGGGCTTAGGGATTTTTTTAAAAAAATCTTTTTCTGCCGGTTAAGTTGTCGAGGGCTGATTTCTTTTCCTGTGATAAAAAACCTTCTCTTTCAACCGCCAAACATTTCAGGGGAGCACTTGCAACCGTTTGGCACCATTTTTGAGTGAATTGCCGAAAGTCGGATTTTTGATGAAATTGTGACCCCGGGGTTTACGGATTTTTTCAAAAAAATCTTTTTCTGCCGGTTAAGTTGTCGAGGGCTGAGTTCTTTTCCTGTGATAAAAAACCTTCTCTTTCAACCGCCAAACATTTCAGGGGAGCATTTGCAACCGTTTGGCACCATTTTTGAGTGAATTGCCGAAAGTCGGATTTTTGATGAAATTGTGACCCCGGGCCTTAGGGATTTTTTCAAAAAAATCTTTTTCTCCCGGTTAAGTTGTCGAGGGCTGATTTCTTGTCCTGTGATAAAAAACCTTCTGTTTCGACCGCCAAACCTTTCAGTGGTGCATTTGCAACCGTTTGGCACCATTTTTGAGTGAATTGCCGAAAGTCGGATTTTTGATGAAATTGTGACCCCGGGCCTTAGGGATTTTTTCAAAAAAATCTTTTTCTGCCGGTTAAGTTGTCGAGGGCTGTTTTCTTCTCCAGTGATTAAATGCCTTCTGTTTCGACCGCCAAACCTTTCAGGGGAGCATTTGCAACCGTTTGGCACCATTTTTGAGTGAATTGCCGAAAGTCAGATTTTTGATGAAATTGTGACCCCGGGGCTTAGGGATTTTTTCAAAAAAATCTTTTTCTGCCGGTTAAGTTGTCGAGGGCTCATTTCTTTTCCTGGGATAAAAAACCTTCTGTTTCGACCGCCAAACATTTCAGGGGATCATTTGCAACCGTTTGGCACCATTTTTTAGTGAATTGCCGAAACTCAGATTTTTGATGAAATTAGGGATTTTTTTTTAAAAAAAAATTCTGCCAGTTAAGTTGTCGAGGGCTGATTTCTGTTCTTGTGATAAAAAGCCTTCTGTTTCGATCACCAAATATTTCAGGGGAGCATTTGTAACCGTTTGGCAACATTTTAGTGTGAATTGCCGAAAGTCAGATTTTTGATGAAATTATGACCCCGGGGCCTAGGGATTTTTTTTTAAAAAAAAATTCTGCCGGTAAAGTTGTCGAGGGCTGATTTCTTTCCCTGTGATAAAAAACCTTCTCTTTCAAACGCCAAACCTTTCAGGGGAGCATTTGCAACCGTTTGGCACCATTTTTGAGTGAATTGCTGAAAGTCAGATTTTTGATGAAATTGTGACCACGGGGCTTAGGGATTTTTGCAAAAAAAAAAATTCTGCCGGTTAAGTTGTCGAGGGCTGATTTCTTTTCCTGCGATAAAAAGCCTTCTGTTTCGATCGCCAAATATTTCAGGGGAGCATTTGTAACCGTTTGGCAACATTTTAGAGTGAAGTGCCGAAAGTCAGATTTTTGATGAAATTGTGACCCCGGGGCTTAGGGATTTTTGAAAAAAAAAAATTCTGCCGGTTAAGATGTCGAGGGCTGATTTCTTGTCCTGTGAAAAAAAGCCTTCTGTTTCGATCGCCAAAGATTTCAGGGGAGCATTTGTAACCGTTTGGCAACATTTTTGAGTGAATTGCAGAACGTCAGATTTTTGATGAAATTGTGACCACGGGGCTTAGGGATTTTTTCAAAAAAATCTTTTTTTGCCGGTTAAGTTGTCGAGGGCTGATTTCTTTTCCTGTGATAAAAAGCCTTCTGTTTCGACCGCCAAACATTTCAGGGGAGCATTTGCAACCGTTTGGCACCATTTTTGAGTGAATTGCCGAAACTCAGATTTTTGATGAAATTGTGACCCCGGGGCTTAGGGATTTTTTTAAAAAAATCTTTTTCTGCTGGTTAAGTTGTCGAGGGCTGATTTCTTTTCCTGTGATAAAAAACCTTCTCTTTCAACCGCCAAACATTTCAGGGGAGCACGTGCAACCGTTTGGCACCATTTTTGAGTGAATTGCCGAAAGTCGGATTTTTGATGAAATTGTGACCCCGGGCCTTAGGGATTTTTTCAAAAAAATCTTTTTCTGCCGGTTAAGTTGTCGAGGGCTGATTTCTTTTCCTGTGATAAAAAGCCTTCTGTTTCGACCGCCAAACCTTTCAGGGGAGCATTTGCAACCGTTTGGCACCATTTTTGAGTGAATTGCCGAAAGTCGGATTTTTGATGAAATTGGGACCCCGGGGTTTACGGATTTTTTCAAAAAAATCTTTTTCTGCCGGTTAAGTTGTCGAGGGCTGAGTTCTTTTCCTGTGATAAAAAACCTTCTCTTTCAACCGCCAAACATTTCAGGGGAGCATTTGCAACCGTTTGGCACCATTTTTGAGTGAATTGCCGAAAGTCGGATTTTTGATGAAATTGTGACCCCGGGCCTTAGGGATTTTTTCAAAAAAATCTTTTTCTCCCGGTTAAGTTGTCGAGGGCTTTTTTCTTGTCCTGTGATAAAAAACCTTCTGTTTCGACCGCCAAACCTTTCAGTGGTGCATTTGCAACCGTTTGGCACCATTTTTGAGTGAAATGCCGAAAGTCAGATTTTTGATGAAATTGTGACCACGGGGATTAGGGACTTTTTAAAAAAAATCTTTTTCTGCCAGTTAAGTTGTCGAGGGCTGTTTTCTTCTCCAGTGATTAAATGCCTTCTGTTTCGACCGCCAAACCTTTCAGGGGAGCATTTGCAACCGTTTGGCACCATTTTTGAGTGAATTGCCGAAAGTCAGATTTTTGATGAAATTGTGACCCCGGGGCTTAGGGATTTTTTCAAAAAAATCTTTTTCTGCCGGTTAAGTTGTCGAGGGCTCATTTCTTTTCCTGGGATAAAAAACCTTCTGTTTCGACCGCCAAACATTTCAGGGGAGCATTTGCAACCGTTTGGCACCATTTTTTAGTGAATTGCCGAAAGTCAGATTTTTGATGAAATTGTGACCACGGGGCTTAGGGATTTTTGGAAAAAAAAAAATTCTGCCGGTTAAGTTGTCGAGGGCTGATTTCTTTTCCTGCGATAAAAAGCCTTCTGTTTCGATCGCCAAATATTTCAGGGGAGCATTTGTAACCGTTTGGCAACATTTTAGAGTGAAGTGCCGAAAGTCAGATTTTTGATGAAATTGTGACCCCGGGGCTTAGGGATTTTTGAAAAAAAAAAAATTCTGCCGGTTAAGTTGTCGAGGGCTGATTTCTTGTCCTGTGATAAAAAGCCTTCTGTTTCGACCTTTCAGGGGAGCATTTGCCACCGTTTGGCACCATTTTTGAGTGAATTGCCGAAGGTCAGATTTTTGATGAAATTGTGACCCCGGGGCTTAGGGATTTTTGAAAAAAAAAAATTCTGCCGGTTAAGTTGTCGAGGGCTGATTTCTTGTCCTGTGATAAAAAGCCTTCTGTTTCGACCGCCAAACCTTTTATGGGAGCATTTGCAACCGTTTGGCACCATTTTTGACTGAATTGCCGAAAGTCAGATTTTTGATGAAATTGTGACCCCGGGGCTTAGGGATTTTTGAAAAAAAAAATTCTGCCGGTTAAGTTGTCGAGGGCTGATTTCTTGTCCTGTGATAAAAAGCCTTCTGTTTCGACCGCCAAACCTTTCAGGGGAGCATTTGCAACCGTTTGGCACCAGTTTTGAGTGAATTGCCAAAAGTCAGATTTTTGATGAAATTGTGACCCGGGGGCTTAAGGATTTTTTTTTATAAAAAATTTCTGCCGGTTAAGTTGTCGAGGGCTGATATCTTTTCAAAAGCCTTCTCTTTCGATCGCCAAAGATTTCAGGGGAGCATTTGCAACCGTTTGGCACCATTTTTGAGTGAATTGCCGAAAGTCAGATTTTTGATGAAATTGTGACCCCGGGGCTTAGGGATTTTTGAGGAAAAAAAATTCTGCCGGTTAAGTTGCCGAGGGCTGATTTCTTGTCCTGTGATAAAAAGCCTTCTGTTTCGACCGCCAAACATTTCAGGGGAGCATTTGCCACCGTTTGGCACCAGTTTTGAGTGAATTGCCAAAAGTCAGATTTTTCATGAAATTGTGACCCCGGGGCTTAGGGATTTTTTCAAAGAAAAAAATTCTGCCGGTTAAGTTGTCGAGGGCTGATTTCTTTTCCTGTAATAAAAAGCCTTCTCTTTTGACCGCCAAACCTTTCAGGGGAGCATTTGCAAACGTTTGGCACCATTTTTGAGTGAATTGCCGAAAGTCAGATTTTTGATGAAATTGTGACCCCGGGGCTTAGGGATTTTTGAAAAAAAAAAAAAATTCTGCCGGTTAAGTTGTCGAGGGCTGATTTCTTGTCCTGTGATAAAAAGCCTTCTGTTTCGACCGCCAAACCTTTCAGGGGAGCATTTGCAACCGTTTGGCACCATTTTTGAGTGAATTGCCGAAAGTCAGATTTTTGATGAAATTGTGACCCCGGGCCTTAGCGATTTTTTCAAAAAAATCTTTTTCTGCCGGTTAAGTTGTCGAGGGCTGATTTCTTTTCCTGTGATAAAAAACCTTCTGTTTCGACCGCCAAACATTTCAGGGGAGCATTTTCAACCGTTTGGCACCATTTTTGAGTGAATTGCCGAAAGTCGGATTTTTGATGAAATTGTGACCCCGGGCCTTAGGGATTTTTTCAAAAAAATCTTTTTCTGCCAGTTAAGTTGTCGAGGGCTGTTTTCTTCTCCAGTAATTAAATGCCTTCTGTTTCGACCGCCAAACCTTTCAGGGGAGCATTTGCAACCGTTTGGCACCATTTTTTAGTGAATTGCCGAAAGTCAGATTTTTGATGAAATTGTGACCCCGGGCCTTAGGGATTTTTTCAAAAAAATCTTTTTCTGTCGATTAAGTTGTCGAGGGCTGATTTCTTTTCCTGGGATAAAAAACCTTCTGTTTCGACCGCCAAACCTTTCAGGGGAGCATTTGCAACCGTTTGGCACCATTTTTGAGTGAATTGCCGAAAGACAGATTTTTGATGAAATTGTGACCCCGGGGCTTAGGGATTTTTGAAAAAAAAAAAATTCTGCCGGTTAAGTTGTCGAGGGCTGATTTCTTGTCCTGTGATAAAAAGCCTTCTGTTTCGACCTTTCAGGGGAGCATTTGCAACCGTTTGGCACCATTTTTGAGTGAATTGCCGAAAGTCAGATTTTTGATGAAATTGTGACCCCGGGGCTTAGGGATTTTTGAAAAAAAAAAATTCTGCCGGTTAAGTTGTTGAGGGCTGATTTCTTGTCCTGTGATAAAAAGCCTTCTGTTTCGACCGCCAAACCTTTCAGGGGAGCATTTGCAACCGTTTGGCACCATTTTTGACTGAATTGCCGAAAGTCAGATTTTTGATGAAATTGTGACCCCGAGGCTTAGGGATTTTTGAAAAAAAAAAATTCTGCCGGTTAAGTTGTCGAGGGCTGATTTCTTGTCCTGTGATAAAAAGCCTTCTGTTTCGACCGCCAAACCTTTCAGGGGAGCATTTGCAACCGTTTGGCACCAGTTTTGAGTGAATTGCCAAAAGTCAGATTTTTGATGAAATTGTGACCCCGGGGCTTAGGGATTTTTTCAAAGAAAAAAATTCTGCCGGTTAAGTTGTCGAGGGCTGATTTCTTTTCCTGTAATAAAAAGCCTTCTCTTTTGACCGCCAAACCTTTCAGGGGAGCATTTGCAACCGTTTGGCACCATTTTTGAGTGAATTGCCGAAAGTCAGATTTTTGATGAAATTGTGACCCCGGGGCTTAGGGATTTTTGAAAAAAAAAAATTCTGCCGGTTAAGTTGTCGAGGGCTGATTTCTTGTCCTGTGATAAAAAGCCTTCTGTTTCGACCGCCAAACCTTTCAAGGGAGCATTTGCAACCGTTTGGCACCATTTTTGAGTGAATTGCCGAAAGTCAGATTTTTGATGAAATTGTGACGCCTGGCCTTAGGGATTTTTTCAAAAAAATCTTTTTCTGCCGGTTAAGTTGTCGAGGGCTGATTTCTTTTCCTGTGATAAAAAACCTTCTGTTTCGACCGCCAAACCTTTCAAGGGAGCATTTGCAACCGTTTGGCACCATTTTTGAGTGAATTGCCGAAAGTCAGATTTTTGATGAAATTGTGACCCCGGGCCTTAGGGATTTTTTCAAAAAAATCTTTTTCTGCCAGTTAAGTTGTCGAGGGCTGTTTTCTTCTCCAGTAATTAAATACCTTCTGTTTCGATCGCCAAACCTTTCAGGGGAGCATTTGCAACCGTTTGGCACCATTTTTTAGTGAATTGCCGAAAGTCAGATTTTTGATGAAATTGTGACCCCGGGCCTTAGGGATTTTTTCAAAAAAATCTTTTTCTGTCGATTAAGTTGTCGAGGGCTTATTTCTTTTCCTGGGATAAAAAACCTTCTGTTTCGACCGCCAAACATTTCAGGGGAGCATTTGAAACCGTTTGGCACCATTTTTTAGTGAATTGCCGAAACTCAGATTTTTGATGAAATTGTGACCCCGGGGCTTAGGGATTTTTTTAAAAAAATCTTTTTCTGCCGGTTAAGTTGTCGAGGGCTGATTTCTTTTCCTGTGATAAAAAACCTTCTCTTTCAACCGCCAAACATTTCAGGGGAGCACTTGCAACCGTTTGGCACCATTATTGAGTGAATTGCCGAAAGTCAGATTTTTGATGAAATTGTGACCCCGGGCCTTAGTGATTTTTTCAAAAAAATCTTTTTCTGCCTGTTAAGTTGTCGAGGGCTGATTTCTTGTCCTGTGATAAAAAGCCTTCTGTTTCGACCGCCAAACATTTCAGGGGAGCATTTGTAACCGTTTGGCACCATTTTTGAGTGAATTGCCGAAAGTCAGATTTTTGATGAAATTGTGACCACGGGGATTAGGGATTTTTTTTAAAAAATCTTTTTCTGCCAGTTAAGTTGTCGAGGGCTGTTTTCTTCTCCAGTGATTAAATGCCTTCTGTTTCGACCGCCAAACCTTTCAGGGGAGCATTTGCAACCATTTGGCACCATTTTTGAGTGAATTGCCGAAAGTCAGATTTTTGATGAAATTGTGACCCCGGGGCTTAGGGATTTTTTCAAAAAAATCTTTTTCTGCCGGTTAAGTTGTCGAGGGCTGATTTCTTGTCCTGTGATAAAAAGCCTTCTGTTTCGACCGCCAAACATTTCAGGGGAGCATTTGTAACCGTTTGGCACCATTTTTTAGTGAATTGCCGAAAGTCAGATTTTTGATGAAATTGTGACCCCGGGGCTTAGGGATTTTTTAAAAAAAATCTTTTTCTGCCGGTTAAGTTGTCGAGGGCTGATTTCTTTTCCTGTGATAAAAAAACCTTCTGTTTCGACCGCCAAACATCTGAGGGGAGCATTTGCAACCGTTTGGCACCATTTTTGAGTGAATTGCCGAAAGTCAGATTTTTGATGAAATTGTGACCCCAGGGCTTAGGGATTTTTTTTTAAAAAAAAAATTCTGCCGGTTAAGTTGTCGAGGCCTGATTTCTGTTCTTGTGATAAAAAGCCTTCTGTTTCGATCACCAAATATTTCAGGGGAGCATTTGTAACCGTTTGGCAACATTTTAGTGTGAATTGCCGAAAGTCAGATTTTTGATGAAATTATGACCCCGGGGCCTAGGGATTTTTTCAAAAAAAAAAATTCTTCCGGTAAAGTTGTCGAGGGCTGATTTCTTTTCCTGTGATAAAAAGCCTTCTGTTTCGACCGCCAAACCTTTCAGGGGAGCATTTGCAACCGTTTGGCACCATTTTTGACTGAATTGCCGAAAGTCAGATTTTTCATGAAATTATGACCCCGAGGCTTAGGGATTTTTGAAAAAAAAAAATTCTGCCGGTTAAGTTGTCGAGGGCTGATTTCTTGTCCTGTGATAAAAAGCCTTCTGTTTCGACCGCCAAACCTTTCAGGGGAGCATTTGCAACCGTTTGGCACCAGTTTTGAGTGAATTGCCAAAAGTCAGATTTTTGATGAAATTGTGACCCCGGGGCTTAGGGATTTTTTT